>NW_027096684.1:0-24756 GCF_019320115.1 Miscanthus floridulus | reverse complement strand
CGGCATAATGCAGGTGGAGTACTAAAAATGTAGACGAAAAAAAAATAATTGCACAGTTGGGTGAGAAATCGCGAGACGAAACTTTCGAACCTAATTAGTCCATAATTAGACACTAATTGCCAAATACAAACGAAACTGCTACAGTAGCCAAAACCCAAAAATTTTTGCATCTAAACGCGCCCTTAGTGCAATCCCTGGTCCGCTCTAGTCAGATACGTCAAAGCATACTTAGCAATATTTCGAAATAAATGTTACTACTACACAAATAATTTTTAGCAACAAAGGACTTTTCTAGTACAAACAACTCAATCAAAATGCACCTCTAAATGGTTTTCAAGCTGGTTCGCCTCTAGAAAATGGGTTTTAGAGGCGACTGGGATTTACAGCTGCCTATAAAAATGCTCTTATCTTTATCAGAGGTGGCTGGATCTAGAGCCATCTCTAAAAATAGGTGCAAAACTAAAATTCATAACTTTTATGTGATTAATTAATTAACCTGGTTATATAAGGCCAATCTCATGGGGTTTGATGGAATTTCATAAGAATTATACGCTCACATGACACTGTATTGATGAATAGAGAGATGACAAAAGTTTCATGGGAGTAGAGAGATGTTCCATGCGGATAAAGATCTTTGCACTATTTTCAAAATATGAGTGCGTAGAAATGTGGGGACATGAAAACTCCACTGACATTGGACCAAGAGCTCGAACGAAAAGTGGGATGTTGCGCGCAAGCGCTATGCTCAAGTGCCATTCTGCCAACCGATCCGGCCGATGATAACCCGTAGATGACCTGGCGGTAGGAAAAAAGGCACGAGTGCGTTGCTAATATAAGCGCGTGGAGCCATGCTCCTAGCAAATCGTTCACTCATCTGTAGTACTACTAGCATTTTCTCGATCGAAATAAAGCTCTTCGAGGCATATATACAGCATGTCGCCCAGCAGCTACCAATACCATGCTTCGACGAGGTCGCCCGTTGTCCTTGGTGGTATAATTTTGCTGCTGCTTTTGGTCTGCAGCGACGACGGCAGCGGCGGCGGCCTCGTCTTCCTGCTGGCAACTGCTTCAGAAGGCGAATCCGGAAGCACGGGAAGCCGCGGAAGCAGCGGGCATAGTAAGCGTCCACGGCCAGCCACATGAGGGCAACCCATTACCCATGCATGCATGATGCAGTTATAACTATTTGCATTAGTTGCTGCAGTTGTAGGAAGAGATTTGCATTAAATCAAGGCAAATTTTGCTTAGAAAAGGAATCCTTTTAACTTATAGCACATCCACAGAAAAAAGGAAAAGTATATTATTATTATACATGAGTAGGTTTATTTTAGACTTAAGAAGATTGTTGCGCCATCTTTGTTAACGCAGATCGTGCCAAGGGAACTGGTCCTCCGACACCCCACTCTGACTCTATCGACCCGCTGAAGCAGCGCGCTCATTATTTTGGAATAGGGCCTCAGGGCCTGTAATTATTGGTCACTGCGCCGTAGGGGAGCATTGCCGGATTCATCACTGATGGTCCTACGAGAAGTGAGCGGGCGACCCGCCGACGACAGTTTTCAACCACGTGTCCTTTCTGGTGTCAGCGGAAAAATGGTTACATTTTTTTTTCTAAATAAATGACTATTACTCACTCTCCTCAGGTGTCCGTTTTTAAATAAGTTTGCACTGCTAGCGGTATTCCTTGCCTCAAGACCTACAAAACTTGGTTTCATATTTGATACTGTATGTTGTAAACTTATATATGCATAGGATTGAATATATATTATTTGTAACTTATGTACGAGCTGTATATATATGTAGCAGCTTATGTAGCCTTTTATAGACATCTTATTATGTATGGACATTGATGTGACAGTTCTACTTCAATAAATTTTGCTGGTGCTCCTAATGTCACAATACATGCAGGCCCGGCCCTGGGGCAGGACGAGCGGGGCACACGCTCCAGGCCCTGACGCCAAGGGCCCATTAGCGGCCCAGCAGGTATGTGTTCTGTATACCGTATTTTATATAGTTGAGCAGAGGATGTCATAGCATCGTGCTTGTACTGGTAGATACGTGCTGGTTTGCCGACTTGCCCTACTGCACTATAATCTATCTTTAATCTTTCAATCTTTAGAACTGAGATTTGGATCCACGAGTCATTTCTGGTGTTTTATTGCAAGATAACGAATTGGAACAGCCAAAGGCCACAGCAAGCCTAATCGTATGAGGATGTTTATGTGATTCATTGAGCGTTTCCTCATCATTAAGACATTAAGTTGCAGGTTTTGCTCCGTTGTAAGTTGTTTTTTAGTTCGTCTTAAGCCAAACTCTAACAAGCTTACAAATCTACTAAGTAAAAAATCTACTAAGTATTATTACTACTAGTACTATGTTTATGTTGAGAGGGCCCTGCTTGTCAGTTTCGCTCCAGGTCTGTGAAAACTCAGGACCCGGCGCTGAATACATGTGTAAAAATGCGCTAGAGAATTGGCGTCTATGACGTCAATATCTCACAGATGTGTATTACGCGCCTCTGATGGACTCTCACCCTGCTGCGCCGTACTCCCGACGCCTCCGTCGTTGATGGTGCAGTGCCGCCGCTCCCCCTACTGCTCCGCTGCTTCCTAGCGCCGGGAGCGCTCAGCCCCTCCCCCTACAGCGCCATCGCCGTGCTGTCATCCCTGCCCTCTTGCATCCCACGTAGCTGCGTTGCCTCCGCTCCTCACCATACCCACCCCTAGGGCCACCCCCCCGCGCGGCGGCCTTGGCTCGGCGTACCCCCGATGCGGCGGCGTGGGAAGAGCCCCCTGGCAGGGCAGCCCACCACGCCAGTCCCAGCGCCGGCTAGCCCGAGCGTGTCCGCCTGCGCGGGTGGCCCCGGGAACCGGTGGCGTGCGGACCTAGGCCACGGCTTCGACCCTGCATAGGATTTCCTCCTCGCTTCACCCCTTCATCAGATTTCCTCCGCTTTTCCTCGAGAGAACCCCCTGGCTAGCAAACTCGGTGCGTGACATGAAGGGGACGAGGGAGCGCAGTTCCCAGGTGACAAGGACGATATGGACCGCCGCCATGTGGCCATCATGGAACATGGGTGATTCGCTCCTTCCAGTGCTGAATTGCTTTGCACCGCTTGACTGGTTGTCACTACGCCAGATTTGCACATCACTGCCGGCATCATCACTGCCGGATTTATGAGAATCGGCAGTGGATGTACCTTCACTGCCGGTTATGAGCTTAAAAATGAAAAAAATGATTAGGGCTGGGCTAAAACCGGCAGTGAAGGACCACATCACTGCCGGTTTGTGGCTTGAACCGGCAGTGTTTTGGCGGCCACTCATCATTGCCAGTTTAAGCCAAGAGCCGACAGTGATTGTGCTCTATCACTGTCGGTTCTAGCCAAGAACCGACGGTGATAAGCCTACAACACAAAAAGGTTGCAGCCGTCCTCTCCTTCCTCCTCTCTTCCATCCCGAGAACAGAGGCGTGCGTTTGGACCCTTCCCTCCATTGCTGCGGCTGCTCTTCACCATAAAGCTAGTGCTTGGATTTTGAAGAACGGCTTGATATTTTTGCTTTAAGGTTAGTAACAAACATCCACTCCGTTGATTTTGTTGCTTAATTAGCTTCGTTTTGATGGCTACATTGCTTGATTATCATTCTAGTTCTTTCTCCATTCTAGAGAGCACTTTTCCAATTGGACATTATGCAAGGCTCAAATTATGGTGAATCTATCATCCAAAAGGTTGGTGTCTATGAACACATTTAAATTCCTAGCTAATTATTCCATGGTGGTCAAGATCATCATTGTTAGTATGTGATGCTATAATTAGTTCTTAAAACTAGAGTAGAATAGTTGTTCTTCAATATTGTGCAATAATTGTTTTTTACCTACGATTTTTAATTTACAGGGCCGGGGCTACCAATTTCAATTTTTCAATAATTAGTGTACAATAATGTTTTCCAAAAATGGTACTTTTGAGCTACAATTGTTGTTCATAAAGCTTGATTTCTTATTAATTCTTTGTAATTACTGTCTTAGTATTTTTTTTGTGCAGAGATGGATCGAGAGTGGATGCATCTGTCCTGAATGGACAAGCGGTACATGCATGGCGTCAGCCAGTTTATCACCGATGCCAAAGCCCATGCTGGGAATGGGAACCCTATCTTCTGCCCATGCAAAGATTGCAAGAATCATAGGAACTTTCGTCAAATTGAGTCTATACGATCGCACTTGATTACCAGGGGGTTCATGCCAAACTATACGATATGGACTATGCATGGCAAGGTTGGTGTGAATGTTCTGCAGGAAAATGATGATGATGTGGACATGTCTGACGTAGCCATCCACGATGCAGACGAGGAACCCGGTGTCAACACGGAACCTATGGCCACAGTTAATAATGTATTTAGGAACACGCTAGCTAACAACACCGAGGATAACGATGGCATTTCTCAGCTGCTACGTAATGTAGAGACCGGATGTCTTAGTGAAAGACAATTAAGAAAGCTAGAGAAAATGAGACAAGATGGCAAAACACCATTGTATAGGAATTATTCAATGAGCAAACTGAAAGCCGACATCATGCTGTTAGAGTTCAAATCGAAAAACGGATTGAGCGATAAATGCTTCGATCAGTTGTTAGGTATAATAAGGAAAATGCTCCTAGAAAAAAATGAGTTGCCAGAAAAGACATAATTGGCCAAGCAAATGATCTGCCCCATCGGCCTCGAGGTTGAAAAAATCCACGCGTGTTCCAATGATTCCATATTGTATCATGGAGAAAAATACAAAGACTTGGACAAGTGCCCCAAGTGTGATGCTCCATGGTACAAGGAAGGGCCGTCAGATGTGGGTACCAAGACCAGAGAAGGTCCTGTAAAGATCGTTTGGTATTTCCCTATAGCTCCCTGGGTGCATAGGTTGTTTGCATGTGCAAAGTCAGCCAAGCTGTTGCGCTGGCATGGCGAAGAGCGTAAGAAAGATACAATGATGAGGCACCTCGCCGATGGGCATGACTAGAGGACTGTCAATACTATGTTCTATAAGAACATCGGTGGAGAGGTAAGGCATCTTTGGTTTGCTTTGAGCACAGATGGGATGCATCCTTTCGACCAGGTTAGAAGCAATCATAGCACCTGGCTAGTGACGCTCTATATATACAACCTTCCACCTTGGGTCTGTATGAAGCGGTCGTACATCTAGATGCCACTACTGATCCAAGGGCCAAGACAGCCTAGGAATGACATCGATGTGTTTCTGGAACCAATGATCGATGAACTAGTGGAGATGTTTGAAAAGGGTGTGTCGGATGTTTGGGACGAGTACAAAAAGGAACATGTCACGATCAAGGGAGTACTTATCGCTACAATCACCAACCTGCCAAGTCGAGGTTCGTTGTCCAGAGAGAAGACAAAAGGCTATACTGGATGTGTCGAGTGCTTGGAGGACACTGATGCGGTAAATCTGCCAAATAACTCAAAGATAGTTTATATGGGACACCGTAGGTTCCTACCTAAGGATCACCCTTACCACAGGAACCGAAAAGATTTCAGTGATACTATTGAGAAATGCTTAGCTCTAAAATATCGAGATGGGCCTGCAATACTTTCAGAACTCAATAAACTGGAGGTTGTCCTTGGGAAGAGGGACAATGCAGTAGCAGCACCTGATAGGAGCGTTTGGAAGAAAAAATTGGTTTTCTAGAAACTACCTTACTGGACATTTCTGAGTGTACACCACTGTCTTGATCCCATGCACATCACTAAAAACGTGTGCGCTAACACTCTTAACACCTTGATGGACACCAGGGGGACATCGAAGGATTCACTAGCCACATGCCTGGACATGCAACACCTGGGAATCAGGAAGGAGCTGCATCCCATAGAGCTAGAGAATGGCCAGTTCGAACTTCCGGTTGCGTCATGGACATTGAAGAAGGAAGAAAAGCGTGTGCTTATTTCTTTCTTAAATGAACTCAAAGTCTCGACGGGCTACTGTGCGAACCCAAAGAGGCTAGTGAACATGAGAGAACTCAAGTTCAACTATGGCCCTATGAAGACCCATGACTATCATGTCATTATGACTCAGCTACTCCCTGTTGCCCTGCGTGGTATTCTCCCCCCAAAGGTCCACGTCCCAATCATAAAGCTTTGCTCGTTCTTCAACGCGATCTCAAAAAAGGTCATTGATGTGTCCACGCTAGAGCAGCTACAGCGGGACATAGTCGAAACTCTCGTTAGGCTTAAGATGCATTTCTCGCCGACTTACTTTGATATCTCATTGTATCTGCTCATTCATCTTGTTGACCAAATTAGAGCCCTTGGCCCAATGTACCTGCATCAGATGTTTCCTTTTGAAAGATTGATGAAAGTTTTTAGGAGGTATGTTAGGAACAAATTCAGGCCAGAAGGGGGCATGGTTGAAGGATGGTCAACGGAGGAGGCCATTGGGTTCTGCACATATTATCTAGACATCAAAAGGGTCGGAGTTCTAGAATCTCGTTATGAGGGAAGACTATGTGGCAAAGGAACGATCGGGGAGAAATCTGTTATAGTAGATGACCCTGTTTCTTTTAGACAGACACAGTTCACTGTTCTCCAGCAAGCCGAGGGTGTGATGCCATACATTGATGAGCACAGGCAATCGTTGCAAACTCTATATCCGAGCAGGTCACAGACTTGGCTGGATAAAAAACATAAGGAGGAATTTGTCAGCTGATTGTGACATCGCTTGCTTGGAATAAAGTTAGGTAATCAACTGGATGCCTTAGTCAAGGGACCTTCGAGTATATATCTTAAGTACCAAGGGTATGAAATTCACCATCTTTTGTCTCATTTGGCACAGAGAAAAATATAATAAATAAAAAAATGAACAGAAAAACCTAAGATCCTGTATGGGGTCTTAATTTAGGTGTATATGCTTGGCAAAAAAATTTCAAGCCATTTCGACATAGGCAGAGTATACATGCTTCACAGAGGTACATGTGCCCTTTCATCGAACCAAGACTATACACATAGGTTATCAAGGTTTCTATGGTTCATAGGCATTCCGGTGTCGTATTGGTCTCAAACTTTTTCTTAGGCTTGCACGTGCCATGTGTGAAGGAAACACCAAGTTTGGGATTTTTCGGAGATGGTTTGCTACTTTCTGAGGTTTAATTGAATTTTCGCGCAACGACACCGTTTAATTATAGGTTGAACTGAGTCTACCCATGAAAAGATCCAACATGGTGCCAAACTTTTACACAAGCTCTAATGTTCCCTAGGGATAAGAATTTTGCGGAGGTGGATGAAAAAATCTATTGGGCCCAAGATGAAATTTATCCTCTTTGTCTCATTTGGCATGGAGAAAAATATAATAAATAAAAAAATGAACAGAAAAACCTAAGATCCTGTGTGGGGTTTTAAGTTGGGTGTACATGCTTGCCAAAAAAATTTCAAGTCATTTCAACATAGGCGGAGTATACATGCTTCACAGAGGCACATGTGTCCTTTCATCGAACCATGACTATACACATAGGTTATGAAGGTTTCTGCGGTTCATAGGCATTCCAGTGTCGTATTGGTCTCAAACTTTTTCTTAGGCTTGCACGTGCCACGTGTGAAGGAAACACCAAGTTTGAGATTTTCTGAAGATGGTTTGCTACTTTCTGAGGTTTAATTGAATTTTCGTGTGACGAGTCCGTTTAATTATAGGTTGAACTGAGTCTACCCATGAAAAGATCTAAAACGGTGCTAAACTTTTACACATGCTCTAATATGCCCTAGGGATAAGAATTTTGTGGAGGTGGATGAAAAAATCTATTGGGTCCAAGATGAAATTCACCCTCTTTTGTGTCATTTGGCACATAGAAAAATATAATTAATAAAAAATGATTAGAAAAACCTAAGATCCTATGTGGGATCTTAATTTGGGTGTACACGCTTGCCAAAAAAATTTTAAGCCATTTTGACATAGGAATACATATGCTTCTATTTATTCAGTATATAAAACAATTTTTTAATATATATAAACATCACGGTCGGTTTCAAAAAACCAGCAGTGATGAGAAGAAACCGACAGTGATGCTTGTTATCACTGTCGGTTTATTTTGAAAACTGGCAGTGATATATAAAAAATTAAAAAATAAATGTGCCAGCCCTCGAGTTTGAGCTCAGGTCTCGTGCTACAGAGTTCAGACACTTAACTGCTGCGCTAGTATAGGATGTGTGCCAAGGTTTATTTATTTTATCTTTTTGACGTTTACACCGCTTAATAAATTATAAAATTAAACCAAAAAAATTGGGCCGCCCAGGATTCGAACACGGGTATCGGGGGCTAAGTTGCGGGGTCTTAACCGTTGAGTCAGTAGGAGGTATTCGAAAGAAGTGGAAAAGATAAGTTACTTATGCTGTAACCACTACACGAAAATCACTGTCGGTTTAAAGAATGGCCCGACAGTGATGTCTAGAAGAGCTACAGTCCTGTTGGCCCCCTCGATCTCCGGTACGTAGCATATCATATACTACGGTCCTCGTGACAACGAAACAACGACCAAGATGCATCGCCACATACAATCCAAGGGACGATGTAAGCAAAACAAGGTCATACAATGCAACATCCAATATGTAAGCAAATAAAACGAGGTCATGCAATGCAAGTATCAAACCAAGGTGATGATGATCAAACAAAGGATTCGATGACACAGTTTTTTTTCAGCACCAGTAAATTATTACATCGACCTAAGACATCGATTAATCACTAGTGCTACTAATTACTGTCGATGCTGCCGCATGCGTCGTCCCCCTATTGCCGGTGCTCCTCTTCGCGCTTCTTTCGTCGCTCAGCCCTACGCCGGCGCCGTTCCACGTCCATCATGAGACGCCGCTCGGTCTCCTCCTCCTGGCGGCGGCGCTCCTCCTCCTCCTCGTGGCGGTGCTCCTCCTCCTCCTCATGACGGCGCTCCTCCTCCTTGGAGATCTCGACAACGCGCTTCAGGATGCAGTCGTCGGTCTCCTTCTGTGTGATGGTGCAGAGGTGCCGGTCTCCTCCTCCTTTCAAGCCATCTCCAACGAGTTGAAGACGACCTCCTCCACTGGAAGAGGTTCCGGTTCCTCCTCCAATGCGGTCTCACAGTCTGGATCATCCTCGAGGTTCACCTCGAGGTCCGATTCGGATGACGACGGCGTCGGTGGAGGCATCAGGGGCGACATGAGGACGACGGGTTCAACATCGCCCATATTGTCTTCAAGCGGCGAGGCATTGTGGCGGTGGGTCGAGGGCCAGGGCGTGGTGTGCGTGGGAAGGGTGCTTCGCTTTCTTGACGCGCAGTGGTGCAATGACGACTGACTGTGTGCATGGGGGCCTGGCTTATATAGGCATGTCGGTGGGTGGAACTGATCACGGTGCAACAACTCGCACCCCTCGGAAGATGGAGCACGCCTATGTTGGGAACCGCCATTGAACCGCCATTGCGCCTGTGTTGTGAAGACGGAGCGCGCCTATGTTGGGAACCGACACGAGCAGCCGATGGACTCCTGGGTAAACGCGGTGTCTCTTCATGGGGAACTGAAGGGTCGTGACCAGTCCAAGGACTAGGAAAACAGCGGCTCTTCATGGGAACCGCGCGACCAGCGTGGCTGGGGAGTTGAAGGGCCTACGCACAAAGCAGGGACAGATAATCACTCAAAGGAATAAATTTCTTCATACTTTCCGAAATTAGGTGATAGCTCAATGGTTTGTCCGCTGCTTTGGAACTTGTAGGCTTCGATTCAGGGATGCAAAACATTTATTTTATCTTTTTGACCTTTAGACCGCTTAATAAATTATAAAATTAAACCAAAAAAATTGGGCCGCCCGGGATTCAAACACGGGTATCGGGGCTAAGTTGTGGGGTCTTAACCGTTGAGCCAGTAGGAGGTATTCGAAAGAAGTGGAAAAGATAAGTTACTTATGCTGTAACCGCTACACGAAAATCAGGGGCGGTTTAAAGAATGGCCCGACAGTGATGTACCCCCATCACTGTCGGTTCCTACTTACAACCGGCAGTGATGTACCCACATCACTATCGGTTTCTAATTAGAACCGGCAGTGATGAGGTCTGGTATAAAAGGCTGCCGCGGGTTGAAATTATCCAAATTTCAACCCCACACCAACCGTTCCCCGCGCTCCTCTTCTTCAACGTCGACGCTCGTGCACCGCCCCACGCCGGAGCACCCATCCACCGCCCCCTGCGCCACCGTTCCCAACCCTGCGCTCCTCTTCTTCGACGCCGACGCCCGTGCACCGCCCCACGCCGGAGCACCCGTCCACCGGCCCCCACGCCGCCGTTCCCAGCCATGTGCTCCTCTTCTTCGACGCCGATGCCCGTGCACCGCCCCACGCCGGAGCACTCCCTACCATGTTGGAGCACTCCCCACGCCGTCCACCCCCCACATCGGAGCACCGCCGAGGCCTTCAGGAACGCGCTGACAGCTACTTTCTCACCCCCACGGTGAGTGCTGGCTCACTGCCCGCTAAGTGTTTGATGAAATAAAATTCCCCACGGTTGTTGTCTTCCCAATAGCAGCTGAAATGGACTTTACGTTGACAAACAATATGAGGAAGTAAGTTATCCTATATACTTTTTATTGTTTTTAGAGGCACAAGAAATGGACTTAATTTTTTTAAATAGTTTTAAAGATGAAGAATGTATGCAACTCTATCCATTGCAGGCTATGCAATGTCACTGATCCAGACACATTTTTTATTCCTCATGTCTGCAGGCTATTAAAATCACCTCTGTTTTTTGAGATAATCTCACTTTGTAATAGCTAGTCCATAGTCAGATAAAACAGGTTCACTACCATCTACAATCTAATCTCACTTTGTAATCTCACTTCGTAATAGCTAGTCTGGTTATGGTGTTTTCTACAATCTCATCTTAATTAATTTTACAATCCTTAGGTTTATTGAATCCCTAGCTAGGATCTAACCTTGATATGGTCCTTGAAATATGTTTGTAGAAATTTTCTGGTGTTTTGACAGGGTCCTACTTTATTTGACTGGTCATGTTGGTTAATTACAATGACTTGCCTATTTCCTTTCTGTTGTAGATGTTTTGCTTTGACCTTTCATCTAATATTTTCTTATATATACTACAAGAAATTATTTATTTCTTGTATAAGTTTTAGTATATTTTAAAAATAATGCTATTTTCAGAGATCATATAACTTGAATAATAACTCTTATTCAGTGAGTTACCATTACCACTTACCACATGTCTAATTTACTTAAATGTATAGGCAACCATGGCATGGTATGTAGTGCATGTTGGTCACATGCCTGGGATTTATCAAACCTGGGAAGATTGCTATGCTCAAGTCAATCGCTACCCTAGTAATTTGCACAAAAAATATAACACAGAAGCTGAAGCTTTGAGGGCCTACTATAGTCATCCGGCCTACCTTGCAAACCATGGCCAACCGGCCTACTATGTTCCAATGAATACAAACCATGGCCATCCGCTGGCACTGGAGATCAAAGAGAAGCCACCCGCCTGAGATGTGAAGATTAGGAGAATTGCTCCTTGGTCTTGGAAAGATGTCATGCTTTTATTTATGGCTATGGTCATCGCTTTTCTAATTTGGAAGTTGATGTAGGCTTAGTTTCGTAGAAGAGTAGGTGGAGTTTGTTGTATGTGGTCAATCAAACAATGAATTTGTTATAGGTGAACATATGCTATTATTTGACTTTGTTGTAAGTGGACTTATTATTAGACTTTGCATTAAACATATTATATATATATGAACATATGCTATTAGTAGTTGTCCGTGGCCAAAACTAACCACGATCGTGTCATAGCCATGACTCATCGTCGCCTGTTACCCCGTCACCGAAGAACTGATCGGCAATAAGAAGCGGCTGATATCACTGGAACGGGAGAGCCGCATGATTCGACAAACGGTGACGGTGTCAATTAGGTCAGTGAGAATAAGCAGCCATGGACCCCGTCCGGCCTACTCGATGTAGGTCAAAATGACCAAGATGCCTAGGTAACTTTGGTATCATGTCACTATGTAGCCACACACGCTAATCAATTGAGAGGGTCATAGCTTACTTGGTGTCTCTAGCAGGAGCCTCCGCCGGCCGAGGAGCTAGAGGGTTTGGGTACCAAGAAGGCTAGATCCAAGCGAGGCATGTCAAAGATTCCTGTTGGTAGGAATGCACACTAGCACATTACTGAGTTCGATGAATTCGGGGATCCACTCTCACCACCTATAGCTTTGACCAAATACAAGACTATCCTTGGGTTACTTGTTAGGGACTTCATTACGATTAAGTATAGGAAGTGGATTGGGAAAGATGATGACCGGTGGAGGGTTCCCGAAAGCGAGAAGGATTACATATGGGATGTCAAGATCCCAGAGTATTTCACTTTCCCAGCCGAGTATGACAGGGAGTTAGTCAAGAAAAAAGCAAAAGAAATCATGGGGACATGCTTCAAGAATTTCAAGGGGACGTTGTACAAGAGTTTTGTCCTCCAAAATAAAGAGCCAGATTTCGATGGTGGATAGTTTAGCAAGCAGAAGGACTTCTGGCAGAATTTCAAGGAATACAGGTTATCCGAGGAGTACTTAGAACTAAGCAAGAATAATAAGGAGAATTCACATAAAGTGACAAATCCTCATCATCTTGGCTCTCATGGCTACGCTAAAAAGATGCTAGAATTTGAAGCAGAACTTCAAAAGATGGATCGCCTTGCTGAGGAAGGTGTTCAAGTTGAGACCGCCGATTGGGAGCCCAAATCGGTATTATACTATATGGGGAGAAATGTATGGCACGCCAAGGGTGAGAGCTTTAGCTCCTCAAATCAACCCATGAGCGAACTCATCCAGAGGATCTACCAGGTAACTGAGGAGGTGAGGCAAGGGACTCGCACTTCTAATAGGGAGAAAGACGTGCTCACCCAAGCACTCGGAACCAAGGAGCGCCCTGGTCGCACTAGAGGAACCGGTGTTGTTCCTTGGAAACTAGCATTCCCCCAAGAATCTAACACTTATCAGAGCCGCTCGAGGGGTAGAGCGAAACATGAGGCAGAGTATTTGAGGAGACTAAAAGAGATGGAAGACAGAATGGAAGCACGGATTGAGGCGACCATTGAAGCGCGAGTCGAGCAAATTTTGCTGTCCAAGGGGTCAGTAGTACCACAAAACCCTACTCCTAGTGCCTTTAGCCCATAGTTTAGGGGTCACAGCAGCTACGGATCGACCCCGCTCAATGAAGAAGAGGCGAATGTGCCTCATCTGGTGGGCGACATCACTGAACTCGTCAATGTCAGGTTGTACATCCGTCAGGAATGGACAAAGGACAAGGTGGCACTCGGCCAGGCCTGTCCTATGGGAGACATGATAATTAATGGCCGCCCAATTCCACTGGGGTACGCTCGCATCACCATTGATAGAATACTTGATAAGAAGTTTAACAAGATACCTATTGAGTACCCCGTAGTGGAAGATAGGCCAAAACTTGGTCAAAACAAGGGCTCTCAAGTGGCCTGGCGCAAGCGCTTCATTAAGCTTAACCATCAATTGTCCCCTAATGATGAGGATGACTGCGAGTCTTCGCCCACCCGCGATGATCACTCACCATCTCCCAACAAAGATCACTCCCCTCCTCATCTGGAGCCATCACCCCCGAGAAGACAGAGGTCTCCTTCTATTCCTCCTTATCCAACTCCATCTTCATCAGCCCTAAGAAAAGAGACTCCTCCTCCTCCATCTTCATTAGCGTCGGGAAAACAGAATTCTCATCGTCATCCTCCTCCTCCACCTCAGCCCAAAACAAGATCGAGGACATCCTCACAGTCGTAGAAAAGGTCCTTGGATTCGGTCGCTAATGCTCCCAAAGTGGACCAACAGA
Organism: Miscanthus floridulus; assembly: GCF_019320115.1. Taxonomy (NCBI): domain Eukaryota; kingdom Viridiplantae; phylum Streptophyta; class Magnoliopsida; order Poales; family Poaceae; genus Miscanthus; species Miscanthus floridulus. The sequence continues at coordinate 10,893 of NW_027096684.1, read as the reverse complement.
AAAGAAAAAGGTCGTTCAGTGGCAGCGTTACCACCTTGATGAAAGAAAAATTTACAGCACACATCTCGAAGAAAGATTGTGTTAGTTTCTTTAATCTCTGTGCCTCACTGCCTTCGTATATGTTGAAGTCCGAATTCGAAAGGCAAATACAGAATAAATATGCTACAACAAGAGACGAAGAAATACACAATAAAGATTTAAGGAACATACAGAAGTACGTCGAAGACAACCCAGGATTAACCATGGAAGAGGCCGCGAACATCTATTATCATGTACAAGGGACGAGAACACCGGCAATGAAGTATCAAAGGGGCAATCTTTTGGTTCCCGATGATGAGTATAAAAATCTGACAACATATATGCGCCAGTTGCATGAATATTACATGGCTCAAGCAATAGAGATGGACGACTTTGGTTTTGAGGTTATTATCCATTCGCCACATGTTTTCCATTATCCCAAAGAAGAGAAGTTCGATGTTGAGTGGGAGTGCTTGTTCCAGCTATACCAAAAACATGATCTCGATGTTCAAATGTTGACGCTGTGGACTATGTAAGTACCCTACACGCGCGATATTACAATTAACTACTCTCTCGAGACAAATTGTTAACTTTTGAGCACTTCCCATGATTTTATGTAGGTGTATATCAAAATTTTGCATTGTAAAAAGCAAATGGGATTACATAGGCTTCTTGGACCCCTTGCGAGTCAATGAGAGGACATGTCTAGGCCTCTATGGATGTGACGTGGAAGACCTGAAAAATAGATTGATTCTGTTTTCAACGAATTCACGATGAAGAAGAAAACCCACATACTTCTAGCCTACAACTGCGAGCATGTGTTCTCGGCTTTTAATTTTATGCTTCTTTTTTCGTTAAGATTATTCGATAATTAGGATTCTGTGATTGTAGCAATCATTTCGTCTTTATTTGTGTCAATCTTGCCAAAAATCTGATCGAGGTGTGGGACTCAAAGAAAAAACCATTTCATCATCTGGATGCACTGGTGGCAGTGCTAAATTAGTAAGTGATCCTAATAACATATTATTTTTTAATCACACATACTGCTTTCTAATGTTTCTCCCTTTAATATTGCTCAGTGTCCGAAGAAGACATATCGGTGGGACGCCGGTCCCATTCAAGGTTGTCGAAATGGAGGGGAAGTACCTATCACAGCCGGCGGGAAACAATGAATTCGGGTTTTATGTAATGTGGGCAATGCTTCGCTACATCGGCGGGAAATCAGAAGAAGCCGATAAGTTGATGTGTATAATCCCCATTTCATTTATGTCTGTTAATAATTCAACAAAATGATTTACTATTCCTCTTTGGATATCATCTATTTTAAACGACAGCACAAAAAATATAACCACCAAAGGCTGTTAGACATGGAGATCGTCGCACTGCAATTGAAGCTCGCAAAGTTCATCTTAGCCGAGGTATTAGAAAAAGATGGAGTATTTTCCATTGCACAATCCATGAGATACAAGGACCAGTATGGCCCAGAGCGGCTTGCCAGATTATTGTACGAAGTCTGAGAAGCATTGCACAATCTATGAAGTCCGAGAACATTTCTTTTTTGTTTTGAGGGATCGAGATCTGGATAAGAACATTTGAACTGTAACCGTAATATTTGTAATGCTTAATATTGATGGACCTGTCGTCTACGTAGCGTGTATAAAGCGAAACCCGATTCCACAAAAAAATATAAATTAAAATCAATTATAAAACAATAAAATGCGAATGGGTCATCACTGCCGGTTAGCGACGAACCGGCAGTATTATCGTAACCATCACTGCCGGTTATCAACAAACCAACATTGTTGGATTTCTCAACACTACCAGCTTGAACCATGAACCGATAGTGTTGTCTTGCTCAACACTGCCGGCTTGAGCCATGAACCGATAGTGTTTTCTTGCTCAACATTGTCGGCTTGAGCCATAAACCGACAGTGTTGGATTTCTCAACACTGCCGGCTTGAGCCATGAACCGACAATGTAGGCTTGCTCAACACTGTTGGCTTGAGCCAAGAACCGACACTCTTAAAGCAACCATCACTATCGGTTGGAACTATAAACCAACAGTGTTGTTCAACTAGACACTATCGGATGTAGCCAGAAACCGACACTGTTTCCTATAGATCAGTGTCGGTTTTTAAGAACCAATAGTGATGTCAACCCCACATCACTGCTGGTATGCCACTGTCGGTTCAAAATCCGGCAATGAAGGGGGTTTTTGAACCGACAGTGATGTCCAGATCTAGGGTAGTGTGTGGTTGATCTGCTCCCTGTGTTCTGTTTGATGTGCCTGTCTGATTTTGCTCGTTTGTGTTCTCCTCCGTAGTAACCAGGTGTGATACATACAACCATGTGGTATAAGATCGTGGCACCGTGCTTCAACCAGGTGTTCCCCTGCAGCCACCACTGCTGCTACAATGAGACTATGGTGAGCGAATGTCCTGTATTATGTGGCTTTTTGGTAAGTAGAACTACTCAGGATTTCAGGACACTTATGGCATCCTTGCCAATTAGCTATCACACTGCCAGCCATTTTTTTCGGACGCCCAATGGGGACGGTATAGGCATAGTTATTACATTTGTGACCTCACATGTCAGTAGTTTGGTTGTATACTATACTTCTGTCAGACTTAGTTCTTGAGTGTGTTCATTTTGGTTAAATTATGTGCATTATTAATTCAAGATATGGAATTCAGTGGTGGCAATGTTGCGGTTGCACCGTAAAGAAGTGTTCATGCAATAAATTGTGAGATAAGGAACAATCTCCTTAGCAGATTACATTTGTGAATCTGTAGTTCCTAGAATGAGAACTCCATAATACATTTCTGAGCATCAACCCTTGTTGCATGTGCCTGCGAAGGGGTGTATTAAGGGGTGGTCCTAGAATGTAACACCCCAGCATGTAGTAGTTGTGTTGTCGCCCCATGTGGCACATCCGGAGGTATAGTTGGCGGGTTTAGTACCACCTTGGAAGTTTAGGAGGATGTGGACAAGCTTATTGTCATTCCAAACGTAGCAACTGTGGGTTAATCCTTTTCCCCGAAGCAAAGATAGATGAAAGTGCAAGAGAGGTGCACACGTATGTAGGTCTGTTCCATGTGCGGAGCTGGGCCATATAAGTAGTTTTTGGTCACGAGGTGTTATAGATTGTATTTAGAGCTGTTCACACCAGAATTTGGTTCGTTACATGAGACCCCATAATTTAGAATGCACCGAGAAGAGCCGTGATTAGTTCAAAATCAGCTGGTCAAGGCACTGTTTAGAGTTAGCTAGATTTTGATAACATCGCCATCTCAAAGAGACTCTGGCAGCAAAAATGGCATTGATCGGGAGCTGGAAAACATGACGGACTCCACAGAAAAGGAAGTTTGGAGTCCAAGTTATCCTAAATTAGGATGTTTTATTTTCTTTTCTAAGTTTTGTGATCGGTCCTATTTGACCAGGACTCATAGTCAAGCCTCGTGTATAAATATTGAACCCCGACTATTGTAACAGACATCTCAGCGATCAATCAACAATCAGTACCTTTACTTTTCAGCTTACGCCACCCCCTAGGAGTAGGAGTAGAATAGATCTCGGTGAGTTCTTCGGCAAGCAGGGCTACCATCGGTTAAGTCCGACCTCGGATTTGTCTATGAGTATCCGTCATGACTTATATTTTGTTTGTAAGACTGCCCTCGGTTAAGTCTAATCTCTTGCAAGCACGGTATAAGTTAGTTATCATCGGTCAATTGTAAGGATGCATCGGTCCGGCTCGTATCTCTTATAATTATCTGATACATGTTACCCTTGATTCTTATCAAAATTTATATGGTTGCATCGATTTGGTTCGTATCCCATACAAATTTCGATACGGATTAGTTATCGGCTAAATCTATTAAGATTGGTAGGGTTTCCTTGCTATTTTTAATAGATTTGCTAGTTATCAATCTTGTTATAATTAGTTTCTTACAATTTGTAATAAAATCACCCCATGCCCGGTTAAGATTGAAACAGGTCGGCTTTATATCTCTTCAAATCATCGTCTAGCTGCTTTTCCTTTTTACATCTTCCTTTTGACAATGGTTTCGGTTAGCTTAGCCATTTTGATCTAATCTTGATCGAAGATAGCATGTTGTCAGGATGTGTTTAACCCTAAGTAAAGACTGCTAGTTGATCAAATCTGATCTAGAACTGCTATTATGGCTGCCATCGATCCAGTCGACCCCCACTGTTAGCACTATAGATCGGAGATCGTTAAATAACAAGTCTTGCTTATGGTCAAACATAGCCTCTTGCTGCATGCTATGTCTGCATCGGCTATTTAGTCGATCGCCTATGCTTCAACGATCGTAGCATGCTTTTCACGACCCTGTTAAATGCATATTCGTATGCTTGGCGGGTTTGACCAGTTATCTCTATCACGGTTGCATCGGTCCGGCTCGTATCCCCACTGTTAGAGATGGCAGATTAGATCTAATAAGTGTATGGACTTATCCACGTTCAACGGATGAATATCTGTATGCTACGACTTTACTTTCACTAGAATCGGCTGTTTTAGCCGATAGCCCGTACATTGAGAAAATATTGGCTATTTACATGCTTTTACTTGTTTTTGTCCTGGTTAAAAGCTAGTATGTTTCTCATTTGATGCTTCCATGTCTACCTCTTACACCTTTTGCATGTTTTCATGATCATCAGCTATTTAGATCTATGCAATTGAGTAACTGATAATTGCTGATATGCTCTTTTTACTTACTATGCATCATGAACATGTTGGATATCGACTCTCTAGCCGATAGCCTTGTATCATTGGCTACTTAGCCACACATTTGGAACTGTCTGGACAAACACCGGCATGTTCCACCTTAAATTACTGATCAATCTTGTCTCCTTGTCAATTGTAGGGTCAAATTGACTGGCACGCCCTAGGTCACGACCATCTGGTCTAGTGTCCTCTTAAGTCTAGGGAGAGTTTGGGATCTACTCCACGTAGTTTCTCTCAACTTGCTATGTGTTCTTCGGCGATGGGTCCGTCACTCTTCGCCATCAATCATCAACATGGACAATGAAGCGATCCTCAAGGTCAACCTTGAAGACCTGCCTGATGACCAGAAAGCACTTGTTGAGCAGGCGACGGAGGAGTTCTATGAGAAGAGTCTGCTGTCTTACAGTAGGATGCGCGATTCTCTTACAACAGGATGCGCGATTCAGTCATCCAAAAGACTCCCCTGCTAAGCGTCCTCATGCATGGACGAAGTGAAGATGTTAAAGCAAGAACTACTACCCATCTGGTCCACAAAACTATTCATGAAGCCTTTACAAATCATAATAAGGTGTTAGCCAACGCAATTGGCAATGTCTTGAAGGAAGTTTTCTTTGGAGCGCCAGTTGATCATGTGGGGCCAGCATACTTCAATGGCTTTAATCCTTCGGCTATAGGAAGCAATGTACCTGGTTCTAGTCAGTAGTCGAATGGTGGATAGTTCTAATAATCACCAACACAGCAGCTTTCAGGATGACAAGCTCAAGATCAAACCCTGCAAGCAGCAGGGGGCAAGGTCAAGCCCCGTCAATAGCTAGGGGGCAAGGTCAAATGGCAGGGGCAACCGCTAGCACAATAGTCACCAAGTGCCCCTGTCACTCAAACAGTTCCAGCAGCTCACTAGACAAAACTCAAGCTTATTCAGTCCAATAGCCAACCTCTCCAGCTACTTAGCAAGTTGCGCAACGGCTGGCTCAGGGAAGATTTAATATTTCCTACTAAACGCCTCAGTTGGCCCATAAAATTGCTTCATTAACGTAGAGGATCATCAAGAATGTTGATTCTAACTACTTCAATAGTCGATTGCAAGGATATGCAACTCACAACGCTCAGATTGATTATCCAGAAGGTATGAGCTCACGCCACACCCTGGGTATTAGAATCCTTACAGTTATAATGCGCAACAACTCCAGCAGTCTTAGGTCCAAGGACAACAGTCTCTGGCTCAGAGTCAACAAGTTCAAGTACAACGCTCACAAGCTTAGGCTCAAGGGCAGCTGAGACCAGAAGTCACTGGCATGGATGATGATGAGTTTATCAATAGAATATTTGCTATGATGCAGAGCCAGTTTGATCTAAAGTTTAAAGGATAGGTTGGCTCATACCAGCGCCCATACCCGGTCTGGTATGATATTATGCAACTCCCTCCACGCTACAGACTTCCAGATTTCTCCAAATTTACTGGGATAGATGAGATAACAGCCATGGAACATATCAGCCGCTATCTCGTTTAGCTCGGAGATGCATCTATTGAGGAGGCGGATAAAGTTAGATTCGTCCCCTTATCACTACTGGATTCAGGCGCTTTGCCGAGTGCCTAATGCACTCGGCAAAGGCTACTTTGCCCTCGGCAAAGGCTTTGCCGAGGGCAGCACTCGGCAAAGAGCCTCCGGTAAAAAATCCATCGGCAAAGAATTCTTTGCCGAGCGCCTTTTATCGGGCACTCGGCAAAGTCTTTGCCGAGTGCAATCTCGGCACTCAGCAAAGAAAAGTGACCGTCACGGCGCCGGTTGCGTTAGCACATGCTTTGCCGAGTGTCATGTCAGAGGCGCTCGGCAAAGATTTTTTAATTTTTTTTCAAAATTTCTTTGCCGAGTGGCCTACCAGGGAAGCACTCGGCAAAGATTTTTTTTAATAATTTCTTTGCCGAGTGCCCTGCCAGGTCGGCGCTCGGCAAATATTTTTTAATTTTTTTTCGTAATTTCTTTGCCGAGTGGCCTACCAGGGAAGCACTCGGCAAAGATTTTTTTTTAATAATTTCTTTGCCGAGTGCCCTGTCAGGGCGGCGCTCGGCAAATATTTTTTTTTAAAAAAAATCTTTGCTGAGTGCCCTGGCCCTGGCACTCGGCAAAGAGGCTAATTTTTTTATTCTATATTCACAAACACAGCATATAAGAGATATATATAACATCTGTGACATCACAAACATAATATAGCACATATATATATCACATCCATCTCATCACAAAGATAATACCACATATATATCATATGTCGATCACACAATATCTCACATACACGACATCACAAGCATAATAGGTCCAATATCCATCAAAACAAGTCGATAGTTGATCACAGTGCATCACATGTCCATCAAGCGGTGAAAAAGAGATACAAACTACCGGTGGGGAGGAAACTAAGTGCTTGGTGAAGGAAAAATGACGTCGCCTGCTTGCGCCTGAGATGGGTTATTCGAACCCGCCGACGGAGGTTGCATAAAGGACAAGAGATTGCATCTGTTAGAGTGGTCATCTAATGAAAGCACTAGTCAAAGCAATTTGGTTTCATACTCACAGGACTAGCTATAACTGGCGGTGATGGTGGAGCAAACTGCGGCACAGCTACACCGTGCATTTGCCCAAAGTTCTGCAGGAACATCGTAATCTCCGCCAGCTACTTGGCCTGCCTTTCCTACTCGGCCCGCTCATCCTATCTTTCCTGCTCGGCCTGCTCGGTCCTCGCCGCTAGGTCCCGCAGCTCTTGAGCCATCCTCTCGTTCTCGGCCTACAACATTTCAATCGAATGTTTCAGTAATGCAAAGGTAACTAAGTTATTTAAAGATCAATGTATGAAGAGTTAAACGGGACTAACCTGGAGTGCATTGACCCGCTGCTGTGAAGGGGACGGCCATTGGCGTATGGCCGAGGCTCCGCTCGGGGTCTGTGCTTGGATCTAGGAGAGGGAGGGAATCTCGCTGGGCTCGAGGGTGCCATCGCCAATCCAGTACCGCCCATGCTTCTTGCCTTGTCCGAGCCTCATGACCATCATCCCATCGATGTCGTCGGTGCTTGGATCCCAGTCTAGCCCATGGACCGACCTTGCCTCCGACGCGTACAAACTGATGCGGGTGTGGACGCTCGGGTTGTTGTAGGACTCGGGCAGGTCATCTGAGGTGAAGGTGACAGCGGACGTCGCCTTACCCTTACGGGCTAGACCATATGCCATGAAATTGGAGATGGACTGCCCACCATGTGATGCTGACTGCGAGAAAGACAACAAGATGATTAGAAGAAACATGCAGAATGGAGCGTCAGAATACTAAAAATTCATGTACCCATGCTTGCTTGTATGCACCGAGGCTGCGGCTGCCTTGATGGTGTGTGGGGCCTATCGCTGCCATACACCGCTCCCGCCCTGCCTCGTGGTCATGGATATAACCCTCCGTGAACCACCTATCCACGATCATTTCCCAGCAGTCTCGATATGACTCGCACCACCATGGAATTATCTACATGTCATAAAGAATTTGAGATGTAAGAAGACCAAATTAAAGCTACTTAATCTCAAAATGAATCAGTATTATTCTTCTTCATTTACCTTAAGGTACTGTTCCTGGGTCAGCGTCCTCTGTCTTGCCTGTGTCTTGGTGATCTTCTCACCAAGGTGCGTGGCGTAGTACTTGACGATGCAAGTGAGGCGCTCCTTGTAGTGCATGTCGGTGATTCATTTCCTGGCACTTTTCACCATCACCTTCTCCGCCCTGTCCTCCTGTCCCTCTTCACATCTGAAAAAATCTACAGACAGACACAATGTATCAATTCATTATGTCAAAAAATGTCAAATGAATGCGATGTATTGATCAAAGTTGTGCGAGCGAGACTTACCCAGAACTCTCTCCTCACCCGCTCCTGCTTATCTCCACATGCGTCGGGGGCATCTTTGTAGTGGTCCCACGATTTGGCCGGCTCAGTGTTCCCCTTGTGCATGACAATGCCGGGGTAAAAGTGCCTGCACACAAGACCCAGGATGTGGTTGGGGTTGCATGAGTCACCATGCGACACAACCAGCCAGTGCCTACACAAGTCATTAACAAACATTATTAGTTTCTCTGACAATTTTCAACAGGTTATATGAAGTAGCTGTGATAAAATCTAAAGTTACTTACCTATCCCCCTGGGAGCGGATCACTGGGCGTAGGGGAAGAAGCGGAGGCCCAGGGAGTTTCGAGGGACCTCGCAAGTAGATCCTGGCCACAGCAGAGGAGTCCGAACCAGCTGTGCCTCCAGCCTCACCGCCCTGCTATGCCTCCTCTCCCTCGTCGTCCGTTTGCCGAACCAGCTCCTCCTCGTCCGAGGAGTCCGTGGTACGGCGCTCCTCCTCCGACACATCACGTGGCCTAACTAGAGGAGGCTGGCCCCTCCTGCTGCCGCTACCGCTGCTCCTGGCCCTCTACCTCCTCCCGTCTGACGACCCCTCTTCTGCATCCGGATCTGCATCGCGTGCCCTCATGAACCTCGAGTTCACGTTCCTTGGCACACGACTGCCCACCATCTTTGTTCAATCACCTACAATTAAAAAGAAACAAACAAGACATATTAGTACATGTGTTAAAAATAGATGCTAAATAAGTAAACAAAACACGATTACAAAAAAGGGCAAAAATGGTTAGTGTCGACTCAAAATTTTGGCAGCACCTCCCCTGCACGGGGAGGTTCCCAAAACCTACAAAAAACATGGCACAAAGGCCAACAACCACATATATACCAAACATGGGCACGAAGGCCAACAACCACCAATATATCAAGAGGAGACATGTACTTTAGTTCTCTTTCCATGCAGATGAAAGTATTGAAGTAGTACAACAACAATTACTACTAACCCTACAACTACTACTAACACTACTACTAACAACTACTTAACTATACTAAGAACTACTTAACTATTAACAACTACTACTACTAACCACTACTACTTACTAACTACTACTATTTACTAACTACTACTACTACTAACCCTACAACTAACACTACTAACTACTACTAACAACCACTACTACTTACTAACTACTACTATTTACTAACTACTACTAGTACTAACCCTACAACTAACACTACTAACTACTACAACTAACACTACTAACTACTACTACTAACACTACAACTAACTACTACTAACACTACTAACTACTACTAACACTACAAGGGTAGGGCTTACCTTGGCGGCAAGAATGGCAAGAGCGAGGGCCGGCGACGACGGTGGGGATGACCGCAGCAGCACGAGGATCAACGGGCGGTCAGAACGGCGTGAGGATCGACGGGCGGTCGGGTCGGCACCTTCCTCTTCTTCCTCCTCCCCCTTCTCTTTCTTCCTCTTCTTCCTCCCCCCCTTCTCTTTCTTCCTCTTCCTCCTCCCCCTTCTCTTTCTTCCTCTTGCTCCTCTCCTTCTCCCTCTGCTGGCCGGCCGCAGGGCATGGCAGGGCCGGTGGAGCTCGAGGCCGGCGGGGGAGCTCAGGGCTGGGGGAGCTCTGGGCGGCTCGGGGTCGGCCGGGTCGCTGTCCCCGGGGAGCTCGGAGCCTAGGGGGCCGGCGAGCTCGGGGCGGCGGCCGGGGACCTGGGGCGGGGGCGCTGGGCCGCTGGGGCCCGGTGGGAGCGCCGGGGCGAGCGCCGCCGGGATGGGGGCAGGGGGCGCGGGACGGGGGCGTAGGGGCGGGCCCGGCAGGACCTCGCCGGAGGGGGACGATGGCGGGGGCGGCGCGGGAGGGCGGCAGCGGCGGCGCGGGCGGGCGGCAGCGGCGGCGCGCGCGGCAGGGAAACGCGAGGGCGGGTGGGAGAGGAGTGAGGAGGGGGTGGGGTTGGGCCGGCCCATTCTGGGCCTTTAGGTTAAAAGATTTGCCGAGTGCCAGGCCCAGCGGCACTCGGCAAATGGTTTTTTATTTTTTATTTTTTAAATTCTTTGCCGAGTGCCCTGTGATGTGGCACTCGGCAAAGGCTTCTTTGCCGAGTGCCAAGGTTGGCACTCGGCAAATTAAATTTTTTTGTTTTTTCGCCCCATTTTTTTCTAGGGCCTTGCTACAGTAATTAAACCTCCATTTCAAAATTTGGGACAATTTTGAGTTTTTTACTATTATTCCTTAA
>NW_027096683.1:35644-58463 GCF_019320115.1 Miscanthus floridulus | reverse complement strand
TGGTACGTTTAGCAAAACCGTGCACCTATCTTACATCAACACTAACACCTTATCCAAACGGACCGAACGAGATTCCATAAGACCAACGTCACCTAGGAGTTGCATCTGGTGCGTCCAAATTGATATTTGAGCCTATGGTACATTTAGCGCAAACCGTGCACCTATCTTACTTCAACTCTAACACCATCTCCAAACGGACCGAACGAGATTCCACATAACCCACGTCACCTAGGAGTTCCATTGGGTGTGTCCAAAATGATATCTGAACCTATGGTACGTTTAGCGCAAACCGTGCACCTATCTTACATCAACACTAACACCATCTTCAAACGAACCGAACAAGATTCCACATGACCCCGTCACCTTGGAGTTCCATCGGGTGCGTCCAAAACGATATCTGAGCCTATGGTATGGTTTAGTGCAAACGTGCACCAATCTTACATCAACACTAACAGCATCTCCAAACGGACCGAACGAGATTCCAATGACGGATGTCACCAAGGAGTTCCATCGGGTGCGTTAAAACGATATCTGAGCCTATGGTACGTTTAGCAGAAACCGTGGTACCTATCGTAGATCAACAATTACAACCATCTCCAACTGGAACGAAGCGAGGATTCCACAAGACCCATGGCGTCACTTTGGAGTTGCATCAGGTGCGTCAAAACGAATATCTGGAGGATATGGTACTAGTTAGCGCAACCCGTGCAACTATCTTACATCAACACTAACACCATCTCCAAACGAAGTGAACGAGATTCCACATGATCCACGTCACCTTGGAGTTCCATCGGGTGCGTCGAAAACAATATTTGAACTTATGGTTCGTTAGCGCAAACCGTGCACCTATCTTACATCAACACTAACCACCATCTCCAATGTATCGAACGAGATCCACATGACCCACGTCACCTAGGAGTTGCATCGGGGTGCGTCCAAAATGATATCCTGAGCAATGGTACGTTTAGCGCAAACCGTGCACCTATCTTACATCAACACTAACACCATCTCCAAACGGACCGAATGAGATTCCACATGACCACGTCACCTAGGAGTTCCAGAGGGTGCGTCCAAAACGATATCTGAGCCTATGGTACGTTTAGTGCAAACCATGCACCAATCTTATATCAACACTAACACCATCTCCAAACGGACCAAACGAGATTCCACAAGAGCCATGTCACCTAGGAGTTGCATCAGGTGCGTCCAAAACAATATTTGAGCCTATGGTATGTTTAGTGCAAACCGTGCACCTATCTTACGTCAACACTAACACCATCTCTAAATAGACCGAACGAGATTCCATATGACCCATGTCACCTAGGAGTTCCATCGGGTGCGTCCAAAATGATATCTAAGCCTATGGTACGTTTAGCGCAAACCGTGCACCTATCTTACATCAACACTAACACCATCTTCAAACGAAACGAACAAGATTCCACATGACCCACGTCACCTAGGAGTTCTATCGGGTGCGTCCAAAACGATATATGAGCCTATGGTACGTTTAGTGCAAACCGTGCACCAATCTTACATCAACACTAACACCATCTCCAAATGGACCGAACGAGATTCCACATGACCGATGTCACCAAGGAGTTCCATCGGGTGCGTCAAAAACGATATCTGATCCTATGGTACATTTAGCACAAACCGTGCACCTATCTTACATCAACACTAACACCATCTCCAAATGGCCCGAACGAGATTCCACAAGACCTCATCACCTAGGAGTTGCATCAGGTGCGTCCAAAATGATATTTGAGCCTATGGTACGTTTAGCGCAAACCGTGCACCTATCTTACGTCAACACTAACACCATCTCCAAACGGACCGAACAAGATTTCACATAACCCACATCACCTAGGAGTTCCATCAGGTGCGTCCAAAATGATATCTGAGCCTATGGTACGTTTAGCGCAAACCGTGCACCTATCTTACATCAACACTAACACCATCTCCAAACGGACCGAACGAGATTCCAAAAGACCACGTCACCTAGGAGTTGCATCTGGTGCATCCAAAATGCTATTTGAGCCTATGGTACGTTTAGCGCAAACCATGCACCTATCTTACGTCAACACTAACACCATCTCCAAACGAACCGAACGAGATTCCACATGACCCATGTCACCTAGGAGTTCCATCGGGTGCGTCCAAAACGATATTTGAACCTATGGTTCGTTTAGCGCAAACCGCGCACCTATCTTACAACAACACTAACACCATCTCCAAATGGACCAAATGAGATTCAACATGACCCATGTCACCTAGGAGTTCCATTGGGTCCGTCCAAAACGATATCTGAGCCTATGGTACGTTTAGCGCAAACCATGCACCTATGTTATATCAACACAAACACCATCTCCAAACGGACTGAACGAGATTCCACAAGACCCACATCACCTAGGAGTTGCATCGGGTGCGTCCAAAACGATATCTAAGCATATGGTACGTTTAGCACAAACCATGCACCTATGTTATATCAACACAAACACCATCTCCAAACGGACCGAACAAGATTTCACATAACCCACATCACCTAGGAGTTCCATCAGGTGCGTCCAAAATGATATCTGAGCCTATGGTACGTTTAGCGCAAATCGTGCATCTATCTTACATCAACACTAACACCATCTCCAAACAGACCGAACAAGATTCCATATGACCCACGTCACCTAGGAGTTGCATCGGGTGCGTCCAAAACAATATCTGAGCCTATGGTACGTTTAGTGCAAACTGTGCACCTATCTTACATCAACACTAACACCATCTCCAAACGAACCGAACGAGATTCCACATGACCGATGTCACCAAGGAGTTCCATCGGGTGCATCCAAAATGATATCTGATCCTATGGTACGTTTAGCACAAACCGTGCACCTATCTTACTTCAACACTAACACCATCTCCAAACGGACCGAACGAGATTCGACAAGACCACGTCACCTAGGAGTTGCATCTGGTGCATCCAAAATGCTATTTGAGCCTATGGTACGTTTAGCGCAAACCGTGCACCTATCTTACGTCAACACTAACACCATCTCCAAACGAACCGAACGAGATTCCACATGACCCATGTCACCTAGGATTTCCATCGGGTGCGTCCAAAACGATATTTGAACCTATGGTTTGTTTAGCGCAAACCGTGCACCTATCTTACAACAACACTAACACCATCTCCAAATGGACCGAATGAGATTCCACATGACCCATGTCACCTAGGAGTTCCATCGGGTCCGTCCAAAACGATATCTGAGCCTATGGTACGTTTAGCGCAAACCATGCACCTATGTTATATCAACACAAACACCATCTCCAAACGGACTGAACGAGATTCCACATGACCCACGTCACCTAGGAGTTGCATCGGGTGCGTCCAAAACGATATCTGAGCATATGGTACGTTTAGCGCAAACCGTGCACCTATCTTACATCAACACTAACACCATCTCCAAATGGACCAAACGAGATTCCACATGACAGATGTCACCAAGGAGTTCCATCGGGTGCGTCAAAAATGATATCTGAGCCTATGGTACGTTTAGCAGAAACCGTGCACCTATCTTATATCAACACTAACACCATCTCCAACTGGACCGAACGAGATTCCACAAGACCCACGTCACCTTGGAGTTGCATCGGGTGCGTCCAAAATGATATCTGAGCATATGGTACGTTTAGCGCAAATCGTCCACCTATCTTACGTCAACACTAACACCATCTCCAAACAAAGCGAACGAGATTCCTCATGACCCACGTCACCTAGGAGTTCCATCGGGTGCGTCCAAAACAATATTTGAACCTATGGTTCGTTTAGCGCAAACCGTGCACCTATCTTACATCAACACTAACACCATCTCCAAATGGACAGAACGAGATTCCACATGACCCACGTCACCTAGGAGTTGCATCGTGTGCGTCCAAAACGATATTTGAACCTATGGTTTGTTTAGCGCAAACCGTGCACCTATCTTACAACAACACTAACACCATCTCCAAATGGACCGAACGAGATTCCACATGACCCATGTCACCTAGGAGTTCCATCGAGTGCGTCCAAAACGATATCTGAGCCTATGGTACGTTTAGCGCAAACCAAGCACCTATGTTATATCAACACAAACACCATCTCCAAATGGACTGAACAAGATTCCACAAGACCCACGTCACCTAGGAGTTGCATCGGGTGCGTCCAAAACGATATCTGAGCATATGGTACATTTAGCGCAAACCGTGCACCTATCTTACATCAACACTAACACCATCTCCAAACAGACCGAACGAGATTCCACATGACCGATGTCACCAAGGAATTCCATCGGGTGCGTCCAAAATGATATCTGAGCCTATGGTACGTTTAGCAGAAATCGTGTACCTATCTTACATCAACACTGACACCATCTCCAAACGGACCGAATGAGATTCCATATGACCCACGTCACCTAGGAGTTCCATCGGGTGCGTCCAAAACCATATTTGAGCCTATGGTACGTTTAGTGCAAACCATGCACCTATCTTACATCAACACTAACTCCATCTCCAAACGGACCGAATGAGATTCCACATGACCCACGTCACCTAGGAGTTCCATTGGGTGCGTCCAAAACAATACCTGAGCCTATGGTACGTTTAGCGCAAATCGTGCACATATCTTACATCAACACTAACACCATCTCCAAATGAACCGAACGAGATTCCACATGACCCACGTCACCTAGGAGTTCCAGAGGGTGTGTCCAAAACGATATCTGAGCCTATGGTAAGTTTAGTGCAAACCGTGCACCAATCTTACATCAACACTAACACCATCTCCAAACGGACCAAACGAGATTCCACAAGAGCCACGTCACCTAGGAGTTGCATCAGGTGCGTCCAAAACAATATTTGAGCCTATGGTATGTTTAGCGCAAATCGTGCACCTATCTTACGTCAACACTAACACCATCTCTAAACAGACCGAACGAGATTCCATATGACCCATGTCACCTAGGAGTTCCATCAGGTGCGTCCAAAATGATATCTGAGCCTATGGTACGTTTAGTGCAAACCGTGTACCTATCTTACATCAACACTAACACCATCTCCAAACGGACCGAATGAGATTCCACATGACCGATATCACCAAGGAGTTCCATCGGGTGCGTCAAAAACGATATCTGATCCTATGGTACGTTTAGCACAAACCGTGCACCTATCTTATATCGACACTAACACCTTATCCAAACAGACCGAACGAGATTCCATAAGACCAACGTCACCTAGGAGTTGCATCAGGTGCGTCCAAATTGATATTTGAGCCTATGGTACATTTAGCGCAAACCGTGCACCTATCTTACTTCAACACTAACACCATCTCCAAACGGACCGAACGAGATTCCACATAACCCACGTCACCTAGGAGTTCCATTGGGTGTGTCCAAAATGATATCTGAGCCTATGGTACGTTTAGCGCAAACCGTGCACCTATCTTACATCAACACTAACACCATCTTCAAACGAACCGAACAAGATTCCACATGACCCACGTCACCTTGGAGTTCCATCGGGTGCGTCCAAAACGATATCTGAGCCTATGGTACGTTTAGTGCAAACCGTGCACCAATCTTACATCAACACTAACAGCATCTCCAAATGGACCGAACGAGATTCCACATGACCGATGTCACCAAGGTGTTCCATCGGATGCATCGAAAACGATATCTGATCCTATGGTACGTTTAGCACAAACCGTGCACCTATCTTACATCAACACTAACACCATCTCCAAATGGACCGAACGAGATTCCACAAGACCCCGTCACCTAGGAGTTGCATCAGGTGCGTCCAAAATGATATTTGAGCCTATGGTACGTTTAGCGCAAACCGTGCACCTATCTTACGTCAACACTAACACCATCTCCAAACGGACCGAACAAGATTCCACATAACCCACGTCACCTAGGAGTTCCATCACGTGTGTCCAAAATGATATCTGAGCCTATGGTACGTTTAGCGCAAATCGTGCATCTATCTTACATCAACACTAACACCATCTCCAAATAGACCGAACAAGATTCCACATGACCCACGTCACCTAGGAGTTGCATCGGGTGCGTCCAAAACAATATCTGAGCCTATGGTACGTTTAGTGCAAACCGTGCACCTATCTTACATCAACACTAACACCATCTCCAAATGGACCGAACGAGATTCCACATGACCGATGTCACCAAGGAGTTCCATCGGGTGCATCCAAAACG
This sequence comes from Miscanthus floridulus, assembly GCF_019320115.1. Taxonomy (NCBI): domain Eukaryota; kingdom Viridiplantae; phylum Streptophyta; class Magnoliopsida; order Poales; family Poaceae; genus Miscanthus; species Miscanthus floridulus. The sequence goes on along the minus strand of NW_027096683.1, from coordinate 52,221 downwards.
ATATCTGATCCTATGGTACGTTTAGCACAAACCGTGCACCTATCTTACATCAACACTAACACCATGTCCAAACAGACCGAACGAGATTCCACAAGACCACGTCACCTAGGAGTTCCATTGGATGCGTCCAAAATGATATCTGAGCCTATGGTACGTTTAGCGCAAACTGTGCACCTATGTTACATCAACACTAACACCATCTCCAAATGGACCGAACGAGATTCCACATGACTGATGTCACCAAGGAGTTCTATCGGGTGCGTCCAAAACGATATCTGAGCCTATGGTACGTTTAGCACAAACTATGCACCTATCTTACATCAACACTAACACCATCTCCAAATAGACCGAACAAGATTCCACAAGACCCACATCACCTAGGAGTTGCATCGGGTGCGTCCAAAATGATATCTGACCTATGGTACGTTTAGCGCAAACTATGCTCCTATCTTACATCAACACTAACACCATCTCCAAACGGACCAAATGAGATGCCACATTACCCATGTCACCTAGGAGTTCCATCGGGTGCATACAAAACGATATCTGCGCCTATGGTATGTTTAGTGCAAACCGTGCACCTATCTTACATCAACACTAACACCATCTCCTAATGGACCGAACGAGATTCCACATGACCGATGTCACAAAGGAGTTCCATCGGATGCGTCCAAAACGATATCTGAGCCTATGGTACATTTAGCACAAACTATGCACCTATCTTACATCAACACTAACACCATCTCTAAACAGACCGAACGAGATTCCACAAGACCCACGTCACCTAGGAGTTGCATCGGGTGCGTCCAAAACAATATTTGAGCCTATGGTACATTTAGCGCAAACCATACACCTATCTTACTCCAACACTAACACCATCTCCAAACAGACCAAACGTGATTCCACATGACCCACATCACCTAGGAGTTCCATCGGGTGCGTCCAAAACGATATCTGAGCCTATGTTACGTTTAGTGCAAACCATGCACCTATCTTACATCAACACTAACACCATCTCCAAATGGACCGAACGAGATTCCACATGACCGATGTCACCAAGAAGTTCCATTGGGTGCGTCCAAAACGATATTTGATCCTCTGGTATGTTTAGCAGAAACCAGGCACCTATCTTACATCAACACTAACACCATCTCCAACTGGACCGAACGAGATTCCACAAGACCCACGTCACCTAGGAGTTGCATCAGGAGCGTCCAAAATGAAATTTGAGCCTATGGTACGTTTAGTGTAAACCGTGCACCTATCTTATGTCAACACTAACACCATCTCCAAAGGGACCGAACGAGATTCCACATAACCCACGTAACCTAGGAGTTCCACCGGGTGCGTCTAAAATGATATCTGAGCCTATGGTACGTTTAGCGCAAACCGTGCACCTATCTTACATCAACACTAACACCATCTCCAAACAGACCAAACGAAATTCCACATGACCCACGTCACCTAGGAGTTCCATCGGGTGCGTCCAAAACAATATCTGAGCCTATGGTACGTTTAGTGCAAACCGTGCACCTATCTTACATCAACACTAACACCATCTCCAAATGGACCGAACGAGATTCCACATGATGGATGTCACCAAGGAGTTCCATCGGGTGCGTCAAAAACGATATCTGAGCCTATGGTACGTTTAGCAGAAACCGTGTACCTATCTTATATCAACACTAACACCATCTCCAACAGGACCGAACGAGATTCCACAAGACCCACATCACCTTGGAGTTCCATCGGGTGCGTCCAAAACGATATCTGAGCATATGGTACGTTTAGCGCAAACCGTGCACCTATCTTACATCAACACTAACACCATCTCCAAACGAAGTGAACAAGATTCCACATGACCCACGTCACCTTGGAGTTCCATCGGGTGCGTCCAAAACAATATTTGAACCTATGGTTTGTTTGGCGCAAACCGTGCACCTATCTTACATCAACACTAACACCATCTCCAAATGGACCGAACGAGATTCCACATGACCCACGTCACCTAGGAGTTGCATCGGGTGCGTCCAAAATGATATCTGAGCATATGGTACGTTTAGCGCAAACCGTGCAGCTATCTTACGTCAACACTAACACCATCTCCAAACAGACCGAACGAGATTCCACTTGACCCATGTCACCTAGGAGTTCCATCGGGTGCATCTAAAACGATATTTGATCCTATGGTTCGTTTAGCGCAAACCGTGCACCTATCTTACAACAACACTAACACCATCTCCAAATAGACCGAACAAGATTCCACATAACCCACGTCACTTAGGAGTTCCATCAGTTGCGTCCAAAATGATATATGAGCCTATGGTACGTTTAGCGCAAATCGTGCATCTATCTTACATCAACACTAACACCATCTCTAAACAGACCGAACGAGATTCCACATGACCCACGTCACCTAGGAGTTGCATCGGGTGCGTCAAAAACAATATCTGAGCCTATGGTACGTTTAGTGCAAACCGTGCACCTATCTTACATCAACACTAACACCATCTCCAAACGGACCGAACGAGATTCCACATGACCGATGTCACCAAGGAGTTCCATCGGGTGCATCCAAAACGATATCTGATCCTATGGTACATTTAGCACAAATCGTGCACCTATCTTATATCAACACTAACACCATCTCCAAATGGACCGAACGAGATTCCACAAGACCACGTCACCTAGGAGTTGCATCAGGTGCGTCCAAAATGATATTTGAGCCTATGGTACGTTTAGCGCAAACCGTGCACCTATCTTACGTCAACACTAACACCATCTCCAAACAGACCGAATGAGATTCCACATGACCCATGTCACCTAGGAGTTCCATCGGGTGCGTCCAAAATGATATGTGAGCCTATGGTACGTTTAGCGCAAACCGTGCACCTATGTTACATCAACACTAACACCATCTCCAAATGGACCGAACGAGATTCCACATGACTGATGTCACCAAGGAGTTGCAACGGCTGCGTCCAAAATGATATCTGAGCCTATGGTACGTTTAGCGCAAACCATGCACCTATCTTACATCAACACTAACACCATCTCCAAACGGACCAAACGAGATTCTACATGACCCACGTCACCTAGGAGTTGCATCGGGTGCGTCCAAAACGATATTTGAGCCTATGGTACATTTAGCGCAAACCATATACCTATCTTACTCCAACACTAACACCATCTCCAAACAGACCGAACGTGATTCCAGATGCCCACGTCACCTACGAGTTCCATCGGGTGCGTCCAAAACGATATTTGAGCCTATGGTACGTTTAGTGCAAACCATGCACCTATCTTACATCAACACTAACACCATCTCCAAACGGACCGAACGAGATTCCACATGACGGATGTCACCAAGGAGTTCCATCAGGTGCGTCCAAAACAATATCTGATCCTATGGTACGTTTAGCACAAATCATGCGCCTATCTTACATCAACACTAACACCATCTCCAAACAGACCGAACGAGATTCCACAAGACCCACGTCACCTAGGAGTTGCATCAGGTGCGTCCAAAACGATATTTGAGCCTATGGTACATTTAGCGCAAACCGTGCACCTATCTTACGTCAACACTAACACCATCTCCAAACGGACCAAATGAGATTCCACATAACCCACATCACCTAGGAGTTCCATCGGGTGTGTCCAAATTGATATATGAGCCTATGGTACATTTAGTGCCAACCGTGCACCTATCTCACATCAACACTAACACCATATCCAAACGGACCGAATGAGATTCTACATGACCGATGTCACCAAGGAGTTCCATCGGGTGCGTCAAAAACGATATATGAGCCTATGGTACGTTTAGCAGAAACCATGTACCTATCTTATATCAGCACTAACACCATCTCCAAATGGACCGAATGAGATTCCAAAAGACCCACGTCACCTTGGAGTTGCATCGGGTGCGTCCAAAATGATATCTGAGCATATGGTACGTTTAGCACAAACCGTGCACCTATCTTACGTCAACACTAACACAATCTCCAAACGGACCGAACAAGATTTCACATAACCCACGTCACCTAGGAGTTCCATCGGGTGCGTCCAAAACGATATCTGAGCCTATGGTACGTTTAGCGCAAACCGTGCACCTATGTTACATCAACACTAACACCATCTCCAAATGGACCGAACGAGATTTCACATGACCGATGTCACCAACGAGTTCCATCGGGTGCGTCCAAAACGATATCTGAGCCTATGGTACGTTTAGCACAAACTGTGCACCTATCTTACATCAACACTAACACCATCTCCCAACAGACCGAACGAGATTCCACAAGACCCACGTCACCTACGAGTTGCATCGGGTGCGTCCAAAATGATATTTGAGCCAATGGTACATTTAGCGCAAACTAGACACCTATCTTACACCAACACTAACACCATCTCCAAATAGACCGAACGTGATTCCACATGCCCACGTCACATAGGAGTTCCATCGGGTTCATCCAAAACAATATCTGTGCCTATGGTACGTTTAGTGCAAACCATGCACCTATCTTACTTCAACACTAACACCATCTCCAAACGGACCGAACGAGATTCCACATGACCGATGTCTCCAAGGAGTTCCATCGGGTGCGCCCAAAACGATATCTGATCCTATGGTATGTTTAGCACAAATCGTGCGCCTATCTTACATCAACACTAACACCATCTCCAAACAGACCGAACGAGATTCCATAAGACCCACGTCACCTAGGAGTTGCGTCAGGTGCGTCCAAAACGATATTTGTGCCTATGGTATGTTTAGCGTAAACCGTGCACCTATCTTACGTCAACTCTAACACCATCTCCAAACGGACCAAATAAGATTCCACAAGAGCCACGTCACCGAGGAGTTGCATCGGGTGCGTCCAAAACGATATCTGCGCCTATGGTACGTTTAGCGCAAACCGTGCACCTATCTTACATCAACACTAACACCATCTCCAAACAGACTGAATAAGATTCCACATGACCCACGTCACCTAGGAGTTCCATCAGGTGCGTCCAAAACGATATCTGAGCCTATGGTACGTTTAGTGCAAACCGTGCACCAATCTTACATCAACACAAACACCATCTCCAAACGGACTGAACGAGATTCCACATGACCCACATCACCTTGGAGTTGCATCAGGTGCGTCCAAAACGATATTTGAGCCTATGGTACGTTTAGCGCAAACCGTGCACGTATCTTACGTCAACACTAACACCATCTCCAAACGAAGCAAACGAGATTCCACATGACCCATGTCACCTAGGAGTTGCATCAGGTGTGTCCAAAATGATATTTGAGCCTATGATACGTTTAGCGCAAACCGTGCACCTATCAAACGTCAACACTAACACCATCTCTAAACGGATCGAACGAGATTCCACATGACCCATGTCACCTAGGAGTTCCATCGGGTGCGTCCAAAATGATATCTGAGCCTATGGTACGTTTAGCGCAAACCGTGCACCTATCTTACATCAACACTACCACAATCTCCAAACGGACCAAACAAGATTCCACATGACCCACGTCACCTAGAAGTTCCATCGGGTGCATCCAAAATGATATCTAAGCCTATGGTACGTTTAGCGCAAATCGTGCACCTATCTTACATCAACACTAACACCATCTCCAAACAGACCGAACGAGATTCCACATGACCGATGTCACCAAGGAGTTCCGTCGGGTGCGTCAAAAATGATATTTGAGCCTATGGTACGTTTAGCAAAAACCATGTACCTATCTTATATCAACACTAACACCATCTCCAAATGGACCGAATGAGATTCCACGAGACCCACGTCACCTTGGAGTTGCATCGGGTGCGTCCAAAACAATATCTGAGCATATGGTACGTTTAGCGCAAACCGTGCACCGATCTTACGTCAACACTAACACCATCTCCAAACGAAGCAAACGAGATTCCACATGACGCATGTCACCTAGGTGTTCCATCGGGTGCGCCAAAACGATATTTGAGCCTATGGTATGTTTAGCGCAAACCGTGCACCTATCTTACGTCAACTCTAACATCATCTCCAAATGGACCGAATGAGATTCCACAAGAGCCACGTCACCTAGGAGTTGCATCAGGTGTGTCCAAAACAATATCTGAGCCTATGGTACGTTTAGCGCAAACCGTGCACCTATCTTACATCAACACTAACACCATCTCCAAATGGACCGAACGAGATTCCACATGACCCACATCACCTAGGACTTGCATCAGGTGTGTCCAAAACGATATTTGAGCCTATGGTACGTTTAGCGCAAATCGTGCACCTATCAAACGTCAACACTAACACCATCTCTAAACGGACCGAACGAGATTCCACATGACCCATGTCACCTAGGAGTTCCATCGGGTGCGGCCAAAATGATATTTGAACCTATGGTACGTTTAGCGGAAAGCGTGCACCTATCATACGTCAACACTAACACCATCTCCAAACGGACCAAACGAGATTCCACGTAACCCACGTCACCTAGGAGTTTCATCGGGTGCGTCCAAAATGATATCTGAGCCTATGGTACGTTTAGCGCAAATCATGCATCTATCTTACATCAACACTAATACCATCTCCAAACGGACCGAACGAGATTCCACATGACCCATGTCACCTAGGAGTTCCATCGGGTGCGTCGAAAACAATATCTGGGCCTATGGTACGTTTTGTGCAAATCGTGCACCTATCTTACATCAACACTAACACCATCTCCAAATGGACCGAACGAGATTCCACATGACCGATGTCACCAAGGAGTTCCATCGGGTGCGTCAAAAATGATATCTGAGCCTATGGTACGTTTAGCAGAAACCGTGTACCTATCTTATATCAACACTAACACCATCTCCAAATGGACCGAACGAGATTCCACGAGACCCACGTGACGAGGACATCAACACCGATCATACATCCACGCCGTCCACGCCGACACCTGCTGGTCCTATTACTCGTGCTCGTGCTCGAAAAGTTAATCATCAAGTGAGTACCTTCTTGAGCTCTTGTCCATCCTATTTAGATCTTGGAGACACGTGCACTCTTGTTTTGATTAGGAATCAAGGAGAAGACCGAAAGGGAAAAGGACTCGCGTAGGCTGGATTCGGACTGCAGCACACCTCCAACTTGCGACGGTCGCCACAGTTACATACGGAGTCGGATTGGGGTGATTCTGGACTTGTTGGAAAGCTAATAAAGTCTACTTTCATACGGATCTGATCTTGTACTCATACCGGCTCAGAAGCGGCGTCAACAGTCCAAAAATCACCGAGAGGTCTATTCTGTCCAGGGTGCTGCGCCACCTTAAGTTAGCCCAATGGGCTTGTATCGTTTAGAGTCTAGTAGGGACGCGTCCTAGGGTTGGAGCATGACCCAAACTCTCTTGTGGTCGTCCTCCACACATCATATACCCCTTAGCCGCCACCAGGAACACTTGGGTTTTGTTTAGATCAAGTTTAGCCTTTGCTACTTGCTTGTAGGCGCGCGTGCTGATCCAGCCACCCGTCTCCTTGTCTTCGGAACCCCACTCATAATAAGATTCAGTTTGAGGCTTTCAATTTCATCTTGCAAATTCAGCGCTTGTTCCGTTGTTCTTGCTAGTTCTTCGATTGCTTGCAGGATGGGAGCCCTAGTGGCTGGTTGTTGCACTCCACAAGATCGTGACGGCCTTTGGAGGTGGTGTATCGGTTGCTAAGGCGTAGTCTTGGAAGGCTGTAGTCAGGCCGTGAACATCATCTCCATCCACCAAATCGAGGTATCTCACGCCTCTCATCGAAAGATCATCCATAAACCCTAGCGGGTTCATATCAATTGGTAATCAGAGCAAGGTTTATCGGTGAGAGACTTCCAATCCTTCACTGTTTTATTTTTCCTATAGTCCAAAAAAGCCAAAAAAATAGTAGATTAGTTTTCGGCAATCCTATAGACCTTTGAGCCGTGGCTAGTGCTACCTAGTTAGGGCTTGTTGAATATTCGGTTGCATCGGGTGTGTCAGATTGCTGGTCTTAGTTTATTCCCTTAGAGTTTCGAGTTCTTGTTACTTTCCTATCACAATACGCGCTATCATATAGTCTCTCTGTTGGCCGAATCCAAGTAGGGTTTGAAGTTTGAATCGGACACGGAATCCGCTGTTCCTCTCTGTTGGCCGAATCTAAGTAGGTTTTCGAGTTTGAGTCGGATCAAGGAATCGGTTATTCCTCGCTGTTGGCCAAGTCCGAGTAGAATTGGAAGTTCCAATCGGATGAGGAATCAGTTCACCCTGTGCTACAAATATCAAACTAACCACGTAGCAAGTATTCATATCTAAATGGGTGGCTTACTCTAGAGAGAGAGAGAGAGAGAGTGTGTGCTGAGTTACTCTTTGGGAGTGTTCTTGTTCATATAATCAGTTTTGAGTGCCCCCTGAAAAAAATATATTCAAAAAAAAAGAAAAAAAAGAAAGAAAAAAAAGAGAAAGAAGCAAAAGAAAAGAAGAGAAAGGGGCTGATCTTAGAGATATTTCGTTCACTTTGGGTGGTGTGTTGTGCTCTCCTTTGTGTCCAGGCTCGCGTCTCTAGCACGGTCTAGACTAGGACCAGCACAGTACCACCGGTTGAACGATTATTCAGCTTGCTTTTTGTAACTAACGTGGTGCTAGTTCGTTCCTTGTTTCAGCCCACCTATAGCTCCACATATTCTATAGCTTGACAGGTCTCGTGCTGCGGCACCGATACACTTCATCCATTGCTACAGACTTGTTGGTAGACGACCCCTCCTGTCGAGCAAGGTAAGAACTGGTAAGAACTTGTGTAACAGGTGGAGAGTGAGCGACTTGCTGTAGCTACATCCTAGTAGTTGTAGGGCTTTTATTTCTTCACTTGTCTTCTTGTTGTCTTTGTCTTTGAACCATGCCAGGGTCCGACGAAGATAACCAAATTCCACATTCGCCTCGCACAAAGGGCATCATACAACATTTTGAAAGGAAAGTGAAGTTGCACATGGAGGGACTTGATAATGACTTGCAGGTGACAAATGACAAACTTGGGCAGTTGGAGGCTACGCAGATTGCCACAAACAACAAGCTTGCAGGTTTGGAGAAGTCCATTGCTAGTGTGGACAAAAGCCTTGCTGCTCTGCTGAGGCGTTTTGATGATCTCCACAACAATGATAAAGACCAGCATAAAGAAGAAAAGAAGGAGGAAGATCGAGAGGATGGTAGTTATGATGAAGAATACATAGGTGATACTGAACATGATGATCGAGACACTCATGATCGACGTCGCCTACGTCACAACCGTAGAGGTATGGGTGGCCGCCGCCGACGCGAGGTACACAATAATGATGATGCTTTCAGTAAGATTAAATTTAAAATACCTCCTTTTGATGGTAAATATGACCCTGATGCATACATTACTTGGGAGATTGCTGTTGATCAAAAGTTTGCATGCCATGAATTTCCTAAGAACACACGTGTTAGGGCTGCTACTAGTGAGTTCACAGATTTTGCTTCTGTTTGGTGGATCGAATATGGCAAGAAAAATCCTAATAACATACCTAAAACTTGGGATGCGCTAAAACGAGCCATGAGAGCTAGATTTGTTCCATCTTACTATGCCCGTGATATGATAAATAAGTTGCAGCAATTGAGACAAGGTTCTAAAAGTGTAGAAGAATACTATCAGGAATTACAAATGGGTATGTTGCGTTGTAAATTAGAGGAGGATGAGGAACCTGCTATGGCTAGATTTTTAGGTGGGTTAAATTGGGAAATTCAGGATATCCTTGCTTACAAAGAATACAATAACGTAACCAAACTATTTCATCTTGCTTGTAAAGCTGAACGGGAAGTGCAGGGACGACGTGCTAGCACAAGGACTAATGTTTCTATAGGGAAAGCTAGTTCATGGTAGCAGCGCATGTCTACAACTCCGTCTACACGTACTCCTACGCCATCATCTAGTGACAAGACTCGAGCTACCCCCACCAATTCAGTAGCGAAGACAGCGCAAAAGCCGACTGCGAGTACTTCATCCGTGGCATCGACAGGTAGAACAAGCAACATACAATGTCATCGGTGCAAGGGATATGGCCATATGATGCGTGACTGCCCAAACAAGCATGTTATGATTGTCAAAGATGATGGTGAGTGCTCATCTGCTAGTGATTTTGATGAAGATACACTTGCATTGCTTGCGGCTGACTATGCAGGTAGTGAGGAACACATAGAAGAACACATTAATGCAGGTGACGTGGAGCACTATGAGAGCTTGATTGTACAACGAGTGCTTAGTGCACAAATGGAGAAGGCGGAGCAAAATCAGTGACACACTTTATTCCAAACAAAGTGTGTCATCAAGGAACGTTTGTGCCACATGATCATTGATGGAGGTAGCTGCAACTGCTTGGCAAGTAGCGACATGGTAGAGAAGCTTGCCCTCACCACCAAACCACACCCCCATCCCTACTACATCCAATGGCTGAACAACAGTGGTAAGGTAAAGGTAACGAGACTTGTGCGAATCGATTTTGCCATCGGATCATACAAAGATATTGTTGAATGTGATGTTGTGCCTATGCAAGCTTGCAATATTCTGCTAGGTAGACCATGGCAATTTGATAGAGATTCGATGCATCATGGTAGATCAAATCAATATTCGTTTCTATACCATGATCGAAAAATTGTGTTGCATCCTATGTCTCCTGAAGCTATTATGCAATCTGATGTTACTAAGGCTGCAAAAGCAAAGAGCGAGAGCAATAAAAATGACAAATCTGTTGTTGATGACAAAGATGAGATAAAATTAAAAGGACGTTGTATGCTTGCTACAAAATCTAATATTAATGAGTTCAATGCATCCACCTCTGTTGCTTATGCTTTGGTATGCAAGGATGCTTTGATTTCATTTGAGGATATGCAACGTTCTTTGCCTCCTGCTGTTGCTAACATTTTGCAGGAGTATTCTGATGTGTTCCCCATTGAGATACCAGCAGGGCTGCCACCAATACGCGGGATTGAACACCAAATTGATCTTATCCCTGGAGCATCTTTGCCAAACCGTGCGCCATACAGGACCAATCCGGAAGAAACGAAGGAAATTCAGCGACAAGTGCAAGAACTACTAGACAAAGGTTATGTGCATGAGTCTCTTAGTCCTTGTGCTATTCTAGTGATTTTAGTGCCTAAGAAAGATGGAACATGGCGCATGTGTGTTGATTGTAGGGCTATTAATAATATCACCATTCGATATCGACACCCTATTCCACGATTAGATGATATGCTTGATGAATTGAGTGGTGCTGTTGTGTTTTCAAAGGTTGATTTGCGTAGTGGGTACCACCAGATTCGTATGAAATTGGGAGATGAATGGAAAACTGCTTTCAAAACTAAGTTCGGTCTATATGAGTGGTTAGTCATGCCTTTTGGGTTAACTAATGCACCTAGTACTTTCATGAGATTAATGAACGAGGTTTTGCGTGCTTTCATTGGGAAATTTGTTGTCGTCTACTTTGATGATATACTGATTTATAGCAAATCCATAGATGAACACCTTGATCACTTACATGCTGTTTTCAATGCTCTACGTGATGCACGTTTGTTTGGTAACCTTGAGAAGTGCACTTTCTGCACCGATCGAGTATCGTTTCTTGGCTATGTTGTCACTTCACAGGGAATTGAGGTTGATAAAGCCAAGGTGGAAGCTATACAAGGATGGCCTATACCCACGATGGTCACACAAGTGCGGAGTTTCCTAGGACTTGCTGGTTTCTATCGCCGTTTTGTGAAGGACTTCAGCACCATTGCTGCACCATTGAATGAGCTTACAAAGAAGGGAGTGCCCTTTTCTTGGGGCAAAGCACAAGAGCATGCCTTCCATGTGCTGAAAGATAAGTTAACACATGCACCTCTACTCCAACTCCCTGATTTTAATAAGACTTTCGAGCTTGAATGTGATGCGAGTGGAATTGGATTAGGTGGTGTTTTGTTACAAGAAGGCAAACCTGTTGTATACTTTAGTGAGAAATTGAGCGGGCCTATTCTTAATTATTCTACATATGATAAGGAATTATATGCTCTAGTGCGGACATTAGAAACATGGCAGCATTATTTGTGGCCCAAAGAATTTGTTATACATTCTGATCATGAATCTTTGAAGCATATTCGTAGTCAAGGAAAACTGAATCATAGACATGCAAAATGGGTTGAATTTATTGAATCTTTTCCTTATGTTATCAAACACAAGAAAGGGAAGGATAATATCATTGCAGATGCATTGTCTAGGAGATATACTTTGCTGAATCAACTTGATTACAAGATCTTTGGGTTAGAAACAATTAAAGACCGATATGCTCATGATGCTGATTTTAAAGAAGTGTTGCTACATTGTAAAGATGGAAAAACGTGGAACAAATTCATTGTCAATGATGGGTTTGTGTTTAGAGCTAACAAGCTATGCATTCCAGCTAGCTCCGTTCGCTTGTTGTTGCTGCAGGAAGCGCATGGAGGTGGCTTGATGGGGCATTTTGGAGCGAAGAAGATGGAGGACATTCTTGCTGGTCATTTCTTTTGGCCAAAGATGCGACGAGATGTGGAGAGATTTGTTGCTCGCTGCACAACATGTCAAAAGGCTAAGTCCCGGTTGAATCCACACGGTTTGTATATGCCTCTTCCTGTTCCTAGTGCTCCTTGGGAGGATATTTCTATGGATTTTGTGTTGGGATTGCCACGGACTAGGAAAGGGCGAGATAGTGTTTTTATGGTTGTGGATCGATTCTCTAAAATGGCACATTTCATACCATGCCATAAAACTGATGATGCTACAAATATTGCTGATTTGTTCTTTCGAGAAGTTGTTCGCTTGCATGGTGTGCCAAATACAATTGTTTCTGACCGTGATGCTAAATTTCTTAGCCATTTTTGGAGAACTTTATGGGCCAAATTGGGGACTAAGCTTTTATTTTCCACCACTTGTCACCCCCCAAACTGATGGTCAAACTGAAGTTGTGAATAGAACTTTGTCTACTATGTTAAGGACTATTTTAAAGAAGAATATTAAGATGTGGGAAGATTGTTTGCCTCATATTGAGTTTTTCTTATAATCGTTCGCTGCATTCTACTATGAAGATGTGTCCCTTTGAGATTGTTTATGGCTTGTTACCACATGCTCCTATTGATTTAATGCCATTGCCAAGTTCTGAAAAGTTGAATTTTGATGCTAAGCAACGTGCTGAATTGATGCTAAAACTACATGAAACCACTAAAGAAAACATAGAGCGCATGAATGCTAAGTACAAATTTGCTAGAGATAAAGGTAGAAGGGAATTGATTTTTGAACCTGGAGATTTGGTTTGGTTGCATTTGCGAAAGGATAGGTTTCCTGAATTAAGAAAATCTAAATTGATGCCTAGAGTGGATGGTCCTTTTAAAGTGATGCAACGAATAAATGAGAATGCATATAAGCTTGATCTTCCTGCAGATTTTGGGGTTAGTCCCACATTTAACATTGTAGATTTGAAGCCTTATTTGGGTGAGGAAGATGAGCTTGAGTCGAGGACGACTCAAATTCAAGAAAGGGAGGATGATGAGGACATCAACACCGATCATACATCCACGCCGTCCACGCCGACACCTGCTGGTCCTATTACTCGTGCTCGTGCTCGAAAAGTTAATCATCAAGTGAGTTCCTTCTTGAGCTCTTGTCCATCCTATTTAGATCTTGGAGACACGTGCACTCTTGTTTTGATTAGGAATCAAGGAGAAGACCGAAAGGGAAAAGGACTCGCATAGGCTGGATTCGGACTGCAGCACACCTCCAACTTGCGACGGTCGCCACGGTTACATACGGAGTCGGATTGGGGTGATTCTAGACTTGTTGGAAAGCTAATAAAGTCTACTTTCATACGGATCTGACCTCATACTCATACCGGCTCAGAAGCGGCGTCAACAGTCCAAAAATCACCGAGAGGTCTATTCTGTCCAGGGTGCTGCGCCACCTTAAGTTAGCCCAATGGGCTTGTATCGTTTAGAGTCCAGTAGGGATGCGTCCTAGGGTTGGAGCACGACCCAAACTCTCTTGTGGTCGTCCTCCACACATCATATACCCCTTAGCCACCACCAGGAACACTTGGGTTTTGTTTAGATCAAGTTTAGCCTTTGCTACTTGCTTGTAGGCGCGCGTGCTGATCCAGCCGCCCGTCTCCTTGTCTTCGGAAACCCCACTCATAATAAGATTCAGTTTGAGGCTTTCAATTTCATCTTGCAAATTCAGCACTTGTTCCGTTGTTCTTTACTAGTTCTTTGATTGCTTGCAGGACGGGAGCCCTAGTGGCTGGTTGTTGCGCTCCCCAAGATCGTGATGGCCTTTGGAGGTGGTGTATCGGTTGCTAAGGCGCAGTCTTGGAAGGCTGTAGTCGTGGCCATGAACGTCACTCTCCATCCACCAAATCGAGTTGGTCTCACGCCTCTCATCGAACGATCATCCATAAACCCTAGCGGGTTCATATCACCACGTCACCTTGGAGTTGCATCGGGTGCATCCAAAACAATATCTAAGCATATGGTACGTTTAGCACAAACTGTGCACCTATCTTACGTCAACACTAACACCATGTCCAAACGAAGCAAACGAGATTCCACATGACCCACGTCACCTAGGTGTTCCATCGGGTGTGCCAAAACGATATTTGAACCTTTGGTTCGTTTAGCGCAAACCGTGCACCTATCTTACATCAACACTAACACCATCTCCAAATAGACCGAAATAGATTCCACATGACCCACGTCACCTAGGATTTCTATCGGGTGCGTCCAAGACGATATTTGAACATATGGTTCGTTTAGCGCAAACCGTGCACCTATCTTATATCAACACTAACACCATCTCCAAATGGACCGAACGAGATTCCACATGACCCACGTCACCTAGGAGTTCCATCGGGTATGTCCAAAACGATATCTGAGCCTATGGTACATTTAGCGCAAACCGTGCACCTTTGTTACATCAACACACACACCATCTCCAAACGAACCGAACAAGATTCCACAACACCAACATCACCTAGGAGTTGCATCGGGTGCGTCCAAAACGATATCTGAGCATATGGTACGTTTAGCGCAAACTGTGCACCTATGTTACATCAACACTAACACCATCTCCAAACGGACTGAACGAGATTCCACATGACCGATGTCACCAAGGAGTTCCATCGGGTGCGTCAAAAACGATATATGAGCCTATGGTATGTTTAGCAGAAACCATGTACCTATCTTATATCAACACTAACACCATCTCCAAATGGACTGAACGAGATTCCAAAAGACCCACGTCACCTTGGAGTTGCATCGGGTGTGTCCAAATGATATCTGAGCATATGGTCGTTTAGCACAAACCGTTGCACCTATCTTACGTCAATACTAACACAATCTCCAAACGGACCGAACGAGATTCCACATAACCCACGTCACCTAGGAGTTCCATCGGATGCGTCCAAAATGATATCTGAGCCTATGGTACGTTTTAGCGCAAACCGTGCCACCTATGTTACATCAACACTAACACCATCTCCAAATGGACCGAACGAGATTCCACATGCCGATGTCACCAAGGAGTTCCATCGGGTGTCCAAAACGATATCTGAGCCTATGGTACATTTAGCACAAACTATGCATACCTTCATCAACACTAAACACCATCTCCAAACAGACCCAACGAGATTCCACAAGACCCACGTCACCTACGAGTTGCATCGGGTGCGTCCAAATGATATTTGAGCCTATGGTACATTAGCGCAAACCAGACACCTATCTTACTCCAACACTAACACCATCTTCCAATAGACCGAACGTGATTCACATGCACACTCACATAGAGTTCCATGGTGCGTCCAAAACGATATCTGGGCCTATGGTACTTTATGCAAACATGCCACCTATCTTACTTCACAACACAAGAACACCATCTCCAAACGGACCGAACGAGATTCCAAAGACCGAGTCTCCAAGGAGTTCCATCGGGATGCGCCCAAAATGATATCTGAGCCTATGGTTGTTTAGCACAAATCGTGCGCCTCTCTTACATCAATGCTAACACCATCTCCAAACAGACCGAACGAGATTCCACAAGGACCCACGTCACCTAGGAGTTGCATCAGGGCGTCCAAAACGATCTTTGTGCCTATGGTATGTTTAGCGAAAAACCGTGCACCATCTTACGTTCAACTCTAACACCATCTCCAAACGGGACCAAATGATGATCTAGAAAGAGCCACGTCACCTACGAGTTGCATCGGTGCGTCCCAAACGATATCTGAGCCTATGGTACGTTTAGCGCAAACCGTGCACCTATCTACATCAACACTACACCATCTCCAAACGGACCGAATGAGATTCCACATGACCCACGTCACTAGAGTTCCATCAAGTGCGTCCAAAACGATATCTGCGCTATGGTACGTTTAGTGCAAACCGTGCACCAATCTTACATCAACACTACACCATCTCCAACAGACCGAACGAGATTCAATGACCACGTCACCTAGGAGTTGCATCAGGGTGCGTCCAAAACATAAATATTGAGCCTATGGTAGGTTTAGCG
>NW_027096683.1:0-27800 GCF_019320115.1 Miscanthus floridulus | reverse complement strand
TTGCAAACTCCTAGGTGACGGGGTGGTCATGGTGGGAATCTCGTTCAGTCCCGTTTGGAGATGGTGTTTGTTGTTGATATAACATAGGTGCATGGTTTGCGCTAAACGTACCATAGGCTCAGATATCGTTTTGGAATGGACCCGATGGAACTCCTAGGTGACATGGGTCATGTGGAATCTCATTCGGTCCATTTGGAGATGGGTGTTATGTTGTGTAAGATAGGTGCACGGTTGCGCTTAAATGAACCATAGGTTCAAATATCGTTTGGACGCACCCCGATGGAACTCCTAGGTGACATGGGTCATGTGGAATCTCGTTCGGGTTCGTTTGGAGATGGTGTTAGTGTTTGACGTAAGATAGGTGCACGGTTTACGCTAAACGTACATAGGCTCAAATAGCATTTTGGATGACAACCAGATGCAACTCCTAGGTGACGTGGTCTTGTGGAATCTCGTTCGGTCCGTTTGGAGATGGTGTTAGTATTGATGTAAGATAGGTGCACGGTTTGCGCTAAACATACATAGGATCAGATATCATTTGGACGCACCTGATGCAACTCCTTAGTGACGTGGCTCTTGTGGAATCTCGTTCGGTCCGTTTGGAGATGGTGTTAGTGTTGATGTAAGATAGGTGCACGGTTTGCACTAAATGTACCATAGGCTCAGATATTGTTTTGGACGCACCCGATGCAACTCCTAGGTGACGTGGGTCATGTGGAATCTTGTTCGGTCTGTTTAGAGATGGTGTTAGGTTGATGTAAGATAGATGCACGATTTGCCGCTTAACTGTACCATCGGCTCAGATATCATTTTGACGCACCTGATGGAACTCCTAGGTGACGTGGGTTTCTGGTTATGTGAAATCTGTTTCGCGTCCGTTTGGAGATGGTGTTTAGTGTTGATGTAAGCTAGGTGCATGGTTTGCACTAAACCGTACATCGGCACCACAATATCGTTTCTGGACACCACCCCAATGGAACTCCTAGATGACTGAGTCATGTGGCATCTCATTTCGGTCCATTTGGAGATGGTGGTCAGTGTTGATGTAAGATAGGTACACGGTTTCTGCTAAACGTACCATAGGCTTAGATATCATTTTTGGACGCACCCGATGGAATTCCTTGGTGACATCGGTCATGTGGAATCTCGTTCGGTTCTGGGTTTGAGATGGATGTTAGTGGTTGATGTAAGATAGGTGCACGGTTTGCGCTCAACGTACATTTGCTCAGATATACATTTTGGACCGCACCCGAATCGCAACTCCTAGGTGACGTGGGTCTTGTGAATTCTGTTCAAGTCCATTTGGAGATGGTTGTTGTGTGATATAACATAGGTGCACGGTTTGTGCTAAACGTACCATAGGATCAGATATCGTTTTCGATGCATCCGATGGCACACCTTGGTGACATCGGTCATGTGGAATCTAGTTCGGTCATTTGGAGATGCTGTTAGTGTTGATGTAAGATGGTGCACGGTTTTGCACTAAAGTACCATAGGCTCAGATATCGTTTTGGACGCACCCGATAGAACTCCAAGGTGACGGGGTCATGTGGAATCTTGTTCGGTTCGTTTGCAGATGGTGTTAGTGTTGATGTAAGATGGTGCACGGTTTGCACTAAACTTACCCATAGGCTCAGATATCATTTTGGACGCACCCCTCTGGAACTCCTAGGTGACGTTGGGTCATGTGGAATCTCGTTCGGTCCATTTGGAGATGGTGTTAGTGTTGATGTAAGATATGTGCACGGTTTGCGCTAAACGTACTATAGGCTCAGATATTGTTTTGGACGCACCCGATGGAACTCCTAGGTGACGTGGGTCATGTGGATTCTTGTTCGGTCCGTTTGGAGATGGTGTTAGTGTTGATGTAAGATAGGTGCACGGTTTGCGCTAAACGTACCATAGGCTTAGATATCGTTTTGGACGCACCCGATGGTACTCCTAGGTGACGTGGGTCACGTGGAATCTTGCTCGGTCTATTTGGAGATGGTATTAGTGTTGACGTAAGATAGGTGCACGGTTTGTGCTAAACGTACCATAGGCTCAAATATCGTTTTGGCGCACCTGATGCAAACTCCTAGGTGACATGGGGTCATGTGGAATCTCGTTCGGTCCGTTTGGAGATGGTGTTAGTGTTGACGTAAGATAGGTGTACGGTTTGCGCTAAACGTACCATATGCTCATATATCATTTTGGACGCACCCGATGCAACTCCTAGGTGACGTGGGTCATGTGGAATCTCGTTCGGTCCATTTGGAGATGGTGTTAGTGTTGATGTAAGATAGGTGCACGGTTTGCGCTAAACGAACCATAGGTTCAAATATTGTTTTGGACGCACCCTATGGAACTCCTAGGTGACGTGGGTCATGTGGAATCTCGTTCGCTTTGTTTGGAGATGGTGTTAGTGTTGACGTAAGATAGGTGGACGATTTGCGCTAAATGTACCATATGCTCAGATATCATTTTGGACGCACCCGATGCAACTCCAAGGTGACGTGGGTCTTGTGGAATCTCGTTCGGTCCAGTTGGAGATGGTGTTAGTGTTGATATAAGATAGGTGCACGGTTTCTGCTAAACGTACCATAGGCTCAGATATCATTTTTTGACGCACCCGATGGAACTCCTTGGTGACATCTGTCATGTGGAATCTCGTTTGGTCCATTTAGAGATGGTGTTAGTGTTGATGTAAGATAGGTGCACGGTTTGCGCTAAACGTACCATATGCTCAGATATCGTTTTGGATGCGTCCGATGCAACTCCTAGGTGACGTGGGTCATGTGGAATCTCGTTCAGTCCGTTTGGAGATGGTGTTTGTGTTGATATAACATAGGTGCATGGTTTGCGCTAAACGTACCATAGGCTCAGATATCGTTTTGGATGGACCCGATGGAACTCCTAGGTGACATGGGTCATGTGGAATCTCATTCGGTCCATTTGGAGATGGTGTTAGTGTTGTTGTAAGATAGGTGCACGGTTAGCGCTAAATGTACCATAGGTTCAAATATCGTTTTGGATGCACCCGATGGAACTCCTAGGTGACATGGGTCATGTGGAATCTCGTTCAGTTCGTTTGGAGATGGTGTTAGTGTTGACGTAAGATAGGTGCACGGTTTGCGCTAAACGTACCATAGGCTCAAATAGCATTTTGGATGCACCAGATGCAACTCCTAGGTGACGTGGTCTTGTGGAATCTCGTTCGGTCCGTTTGGAGATGGTGTTAGTATTGATGTAAGATAGGTGCACGGTTTGCGCTAAACATAACATAGGATCAGATATCATTTTGGACGCACCTGATGCAACTCCTTGGTGACGTGGCTCTTGTGGAATCTCGTTCGGTCCGTTTGGAGATGGTGTTAGTGTTGATGTAAGATAGGTGCACGGTTTGCACTAAACGTACCATAGGCTCAGATATTGTTTTGGACGCACCCGATGCAACTCCTAGGTGACGTGGGTCATGTGGAATCTTGTTCGGTCTGTTTAGAGATGGTGTTAGTGTTGATGTAAGATAGATGCATGATTTGCGCTAAACGTACCATAGGCTCAGATATCATTTTGGACGCACCTGATGGAACTCCTAGGTGACGTGGGTTATGTGAAATCTTGTTCGGTCCGTTTGGAGATGGTGTTAGTGTTGATGTAAGATAGGTGCATGGTTTGCACTAAACGTACCATCGGCTCAAATATCGTTTTGGACACACCCAATGGAACTCCTAGGTGACGTGGGTCATGTGGAATCTCATTCGGTCCATTTGGAGATGGTGTTAGTGTTGATGTAAGATAGGTACACGGTTTCTGCTAAACGTACCATAGGCTTAGATATCATTTTGGACGCACCCGATGGAATTCCTTGGTGACATCGGTCATGTGGAATCTCGTTCGGTCTGTTTGGAGATGGTGTTAGTGTTGATGTAAGATAGGTGCACCGTTTGCGCTAAACGTACCATTTGCTCAGATATCGTTTTGGACGCACCCGATGCAACTCCTAGGTGACGTGGGTCTTGTGGAATCTTGTTCAGTCCATTTGGAGATGGTGTTTGTGTTGATATAACATAGGTGCACGGTTTGTGCTAAACGTACCATAGGATCAGATATCATTTTCGATGCATCAGATGGAACACCTTGGTGACATCGGTCATGTGGAATCTCGTTCGGTCCATTTGGAGATGCTGTTAGTGTTGATGTAAGATTGGTGCACGGTTTGCACTAAACGTACCATAGGCTCAGATATCGTTTTGGACGCACCCGATAGAACTCCAAGGTGACGTGGGTCATGTGGAATCTTGTTCGGTTCGTTTGAAGATGGTGTTAGTGTTGATGTAAGATAGGTGCACGGTTTGCGCTAAACGTACCATAGGCTCAGATATCATTTTGGACACACCCAATGGAACTCCTAGGTGACGTGGGTTATGTGGAATCTCGTTCGGTCCGTTTGGAGATGGTGTTAGAGTTGAAGTAAGATAGGTGCACGGTTTGCGCTAAATGTACCATAGGCTCAATATCAATTTGGACGCACCTGATGCAACTCCTAGGTGACGTTGGTCTTATGGAATCTCGTTCGGTCCGTTTGGATAAGGTGTTAGTGTTGATGTAAGATAGGTGCACGGTTTATGCTAAACGTACCATAGGATCAGATATCGTTTTTGACGCACCCGATGGAACTCCTTGGTGATATCGGTCATTTGGAATCTCATTCGGTCCGTTTGGAGATGGTGTTAGTGTTGATGTAAGATAGGTGCATGGTTTGCACTAAACGTACCATAGGCTCAAATATGGTTTTGGACGCACCCGATGGAACTCTTAGGTGACGTGGGTCATGTGGAATCTCATTCGGTCCGTTTGGAGATGGTGTCAGTGTTGATGTAAGATAGGTACATGATTTCTGCTAAACGTACCATAGGCTCAGATATCATTTTGGACGCACCCGATGGAATTCCTTGGTGACATCGGTCATGTGGAATCTCGTTCGGTCCATTTGGAGATGGTGTTAGTGTTGATGTAAGATAGGTGCACGGTTTGTGCTAAACGTACCATATGCTCAGATATCGTTTTGGACGCACCCGATGCAACTCCTAGGTGACGTCGGTCTTGTGGAATCTTGTTCAGTCCATTTGGAGATGGTGTTTGTGTTGATATAACATAGGTGCTTGGTTTGAGCTAAACGTACCATAGGCTCAGATATCGTTTTGGACGCACTCGATGGAACTCCTAGGTGACATGGGTCATGTGGAATCTCGTTCGGTCCATTTGGAGATGGTGTTAGTGTTGTTGTAAGATAGGTGCACGGTTTGCGCTAAACGAACCATAGGTTCAAATATCGTTTTGGACGCACCTGATGCAACTCCTAGGTGACATGGGTCATGTGGAATCTCGTTCGGTCCGTTTGGAGATGGTGTTAGTGTTGACGTAAGATAGGTGTACGGTTTGCGCTAAACGTACCATATGCTCAGATATCATTTTGGACGCACCCGATGCAACTCCTAGGTGACGTGGGTCATGTGGAATCTCGTTCGGTCTATTTGGAGATGGTGTTAGTGTTGATGTAAGATAGGTGCACGGTTTGCGCTAAACGAACCATAGGTTCAAATATTGTTTTGGACGCACCCGATGGAACTCCTAGGTGACGTGGGTCATGTGGAATCTCGTTCGCTTTGTTTGGAGATGGTGTTAGTGTTGACGTAAGATAGGTGGACGATTTGCGCTAAACGTACCATATGCTCAGATATCATTTTGGACGCACCCGATGCAACTCCAAGGTGACGTGGGTCTTGTGGAATCTCGTTCGGTACAGTTGGAGATGGTGTTAGTGTTGATATAAGATAGGTGCACGGTTTCTGCTAAACGTACCATAGGCTCAGATATCATTTTTGACGCACCCGATGGAACTCCTTGGTGACATCTGTCATGTGGAATCTCGTTTGGTCCATTTGGAGATGGTGTTAGTGTTGATGTAAGATAGGTGCATGGTTTGCGCTAAACGTACCATATGCTCAGATATCGTTTTGGACGCACCCAATGCAACTCCTAGGTGACGTGGGTCATGTGGAATCTCGTTCAGTCCGTTTGGATATGGTGTTTGTGTTGATATAACATAGGTGCATGGTTTGCGCTAAACGTACCATAGGCTCAGATATCATTTTGGACGGACCTGATGGAACTCCTAGGTGACATGGGTCATGTGGAATCTCATTCGGTCCATTTGGAGATGGTGTTAGTGTTGTTGTAAGATAGGTGCCCGGTTTGCGCTAAATGAACCATAGGTTCAAATATCGTTTTGGACGCACCCGATGGAACTCCTAGGTGACATGGGTCATGTGGAATCTCGTTCGGTTCGTTTGGAGATGGTGTTAGTGTTGACGTAAGATAGGTGCACGGTTTGCGCTAAACGTACCATAGGCTCAAATAGCATTTTGGATGCACCAGATGCAACTCCTAGGTGACGTGGTCTTGTGGAATCTCGTTCGGTCCGTTTGGAGATGGTGTTAGTATTGATGTAAGATAGGTGCACGGTTTGTGCTAAACGTACCATAGGATCAGATATCATTTTGGATGCACCCGATCGAACTCCTTGGTGACATCGGTCATGTGGAATCTCGTTTGGTCCGTTTGGAGATGGTGTTAGTGTTGATGTAAGATAGGTGCACGGTTTGCACTAAACGTACCATAGGCTCAGATATTGTTTTGGACGCACCCGATGCAACTCCTAGGTGACATGGGTCATGTGGAATCTTGTTCGGTCTGTTTGGAGATGGTGTTAGTATTGATGTAAGATAGATGCACGATTTGCGCTAAACGTACCATAGGCTCAGATATCATTTTGGACGCACCTGATGGAACTCCTAGGTGACGTGGGTTATGTGAAATCTTGTTCGGTCCGTTTGGAGATGGTGTTAGTGTTGATGTAAGATAGGTGCATGGTTTGCACTAAACGTACCATCGGCTCAAATATCGTTTTGGACGCACCCAATGGAACTCCTAGGTGACGTGGGTCATGTGGAATCTCATTCGGTCCATTTGGAGATGGTGTCAGTGTTGATGTAAGATAGGTACACGGTTTCTGCTAAACGTACCATAGGCTCAGATATCATTTTGGACGCACCCGATGGAATTCCTTGGTGACATCGGTCATGTGGAATCTCGTTCGGTCTGTTTGGAGATGGTGTTAGTGTTGATGTAAGATAGGTGCACGGTTTGCGCTAAACGTACCATTTGCTCAGATATCGTTTTGGACGCAGCCGATGCAACTCCTAGGTGACGTGGGTCTTGTGGAATCTCGTTCAGTCCATTTGGAGATGGTGTTTGTGTTGATATAACATAGGTTTATGGTTTGTGCTCAACGTACCATATGCTCAGATATCGTTTTGGACGCACCCGATACAACTCCTAGGTGACGTGGGTCTTGTGGAATCTCGTTCAGTCCGTTTGGAGATGGTGTTTGTGTTGCTATAACATAGGTGCATGGTTTGCGCTAAACGTACCATAGGCTCAGATATCGTTTTGGACGGACCTGATGGAACTCCTAGGTGACATGGGTCGTGTGGAATCTCATTCGGTCCATTTGGAGATGGTGTTAGTGTTGTTGTAAGATAGGTGCACGGTTTGCGCTAAACGAACCATAGGTTCAAATATCGTTTTGGACGCACCCGATGGAAATCCTAGGTGACATGGGTCATGTGGAATCTCGTTCGGTTCGTTTGGAGATGGTGTTAGTGTTGACGTAAGATAGGTGCACGGTTTGCGCTAAACGTACCATAGGCTCAAATAGCATTTTGGATGCACCAGATGCAACTCCTAGGTGACGTGGTCTTGTGGAATCTCGTTCGGTCCGTTTGGAGATGGTGTTAGTGTTGATGTAAGATAGGTGCACGGTTTGTGCTCAACATACCATAGGATCAGATATCATTTTGGATGCACCCGATGGAACTCCTTGGTGACATCGGTCATGTGGAATCTCGTTCGGTCCGTTTGGAGATGGTGTTAGTGTTGATGTAAGATAGGTGCACAGTTTGCACTAAACGTACCATAGGCTCAGATATTGTTTTGGACGCACCCGATGCAACTCCTAGGTGACGTGGGTCATGTGGAATCTTGTTCAGTCTGTTTGGAGATGGTGTTAGTGTTGATGTAAGATAGATGCACGATTTGCGCTAAACGTACCATAGGCTCAGATATCATTTTGGACGCACCTGATGGAACTCCTAGGTGACGTGGGTTATGTGAAATCTTGTTCGGTCCGTTTGGAGATGGTGTTTGTGTTGATATAACATAGGTGCATGGTTTGTGCTAAACGTACCATATGCTCAGATATCATTTTGGACGCACCCGATGCAACTCCTCAGTGACGTGGGTCTTGTGGAATCTCGTTCAGTCCGTTTGGAGATGGTGTTTGTGTTGATATAACATAGGTGCATGGTTTGCGCTAAACATACCATAGGCTCAGATATCGTTTTGGACGGACCCGATGGAACTCCTAGGTGACATGGGTCATGTGGAATCTCATTTGGTCCATTTGGAGATGGTGTTAGTGTTGTTGTAAGATAGGTGCACGGTTTGCGCTAAACGAACCATAGGTTCAAATATCGTTTTGGACGCACCCGATGGAACTCCTAGGTGACATGGGTCATGTGGAATCTCGTTCGGTTCGTTTGGAGATGGTGTTAGTGTTGACGTAAGATAGGTGCACGGTTTGCGCTAAACGTACCATAGGCTCAAATAGCATTTTGGATGCACCAGGTGCAACTCCTAGGTGACGTGGTCTTGTGGAATCGCGTTCGGTCCGTTTGGAGATGGTGTTAGTGTTGATGTAAGATAGGTGCACGGTTTGCGCTAAACGTACCATAGGCTCAGATATCATTTTGGACGCACCTGATGGAACTCCTAGGTGACGTGGGTTATGTGAAATCTTGTTCGGTTCGTTTGGAGATGGTGTTAGTGTTGACGTAAGATAGGTGCACGGTTTGCGCTAAACGTACCATAGGCTCAAATATCATTTTGGACGCACCTAATGCAACTCCTAGGTGACGAGGTCTTGTGGAATCTCGTTCGGTCCATTTGGAGATGGTGTTAGTGTTGATGTAAGATAGGTGCACGGTTTGTGCTAAATGTACCATAGGATCAGATATCGTTTTTGACGCACCCGATGGAACTCCTTGGTGACATCGGTCTTGTGGAATCTCGTTCGGTCCATTTGGAGATGGTGTTAGTGTTGATGTAAGATTGGTGCATGGTTTGCACTAAACGTACCATAGGCTCATATATCGTTTTGGACGCACCCGATAGAACTCCTAGGTGACGTGGGTCATGTGGAATCTTGTTCGGTTCATTTGAAGATGGTGTTAGTGTTGATGTAAGATAGGTGCACGGTTTGCGCTAAACGTACCATAGGCTCAGATATCATTTTGGACGCACCTGATGGAACTCCTAGGTGACATGGGTCATATGGAATCTCGTTTGGTCTATTTAGAGATGGTGTTAGTGTTGACGTAAGATAGGTGCACGGTTTGCGCTAAACATACCATAGGCTCAAATATTGTTTTGGACGCACCTGATGCAACTCCTAGGTGACGTGGCTCTTGTGGAATCTCGTTTGGTCCGTTTGGAGATGGTGTTAGTGTTGATATAAGATTGGTGCACGGTTTGCACTAAACGTACCATAGGCTCAGATATCGTTTTGGACGCACCCTCTGGAACTCCTAGGTGACGTGGGTCATGTGGAATTTCGTTCGGTCCATTTGGAGATGGTGTTAGTGTTGATGTAAGATAGGTGCACGGTTTGCGCTAAACGAACCATAAGTTCAAATATTGTTTTAGACGCACCCGATGGAACTCCTAGGTGACGTGGGTCATGTGGAATCTCGTTCACTTCGTTTGGAGATGGTGTTAGTGTTGACGTAAGATAGGTGCACGGTTTGCGCTAAATGTACCATATCCTCAGATATCGTTTTGAACGCACCTGATGCAACTCCAAAGTGACGTGGGTCTTGTGGAATCTCGTTCGGTCCAGTTGGAGATGGTGTTATTGTTGATATAAGATAGGTACATGGTTTCTGCTAAACGTACCATAGGCTCAGATATCGTTTTTGACGCACCCGATGGAACTCCTTGGTGACATCCGTCATGTGGAATCTCGTTCGGTCCGTTTGGAGATGGTGTTAGTATTGATGTAAGATAGGTGCACGGTTTGTGCTAAACGTACCATAGGATCAGATATCATTTTGGATGCACCCGATCGAACTCCTTGGTGACATCGGTCATGTGAAATCTCGTTCGATCCGTTTGGAGATGGTGTTAGTGTTGATGTAAGATAGGTGCACAGTTTGCACTAAATGTACCATAGGCTTAGATATTGTTTTGGACGCACCCGATGCAACTCCTAGGTGACGTGGGTCATGTGAAATCTTGTTCGGTCTGTTTGGAGATGGTGTTAGTGTTGATGTAAGATAGATGCACGATTTGCGCTAAACGTACCATAGGCTCAGATATCATTTTGGACGCACCTGATGGAACTCCTAGGTGACGTGGGTTATGTGAAATCTTGTTCGGTCCATTTGGAG
Organism: Miscanthus floridulus; assembly: GCF_019320115.1. Taxonomy (NCBI): domain Eukaryota; kingdom Viridiplantae; phylum Streptophyta; class Magnoliopsida; order Poales; family Poaceae; genus Miscanthus; species Miscanthus floridulus. Next base: position 17,250 of record NW_027096683.1, on the reverse strand, counting down.
ATGTTGTTAGTGTTGATGTAAGATAGGTGCATGGTTTGCACTAAACGTACCATCGGCTCAAATATCGTTTTGGACGCACCCAATGGAACTCCTAGGTGACGTGGGTCATGTGGAATCTCATTCGGTCCATTTGGAGATGGTGTCAGTGTTGATGTAAGATAGGTACACGGTTTCTGCTAAACGTACCATAGGCTCAGATATCATTTTGGACGCACCCGATGGAATTCCTTGGTGACATCGGTCATGTGGAATCTCGTTCGGTCTGTTTGGAGATGGTGTTAGTGTTGATGTAAGATAGGTGCACGGTTTGCGCTAAACGTACCATTTGCTCAGATATCGTTTTGGACGCACCCGATGCAACTCCTAGGTGACGTGGGTCTTGTGGAATCTCGTTCAGTCCATTTGGAGATGGTGTTTGTGTTGATATAACATAGGTGCATGGTTTGTGCTAAACGTACCATATGCTCAGATATCGTTTTGGACGCACCCGATGCAACTCCTAGGTGACGTGGGTCTTGTGGAATCTCATTCAGTCCGTTTGGAGATAGTGTTTGTGTTGATATAACATAGGTGCATGGTTTGCGCTAAACGTACCATAGGCTCAGATATCGTTTTGGACGGACCCGATGGAACTCCTAGGTGACATGGGTCATGTGGAATCTCATTCGGTCCATTTGGAGATGGTGTTAGTGTTGTTGTAAGATAGGTGCATGGTTTGCGCTAAACGAACCATAGGTTCAAATATCGTTTTGGACGCACCCGATGGAAATCCTAGGTGACATGGGTCATGTGGAATCTCGTTCGGTTCGTTTGGAGATGGTGTTAGTGTTGACGTAAGATAGGTGCACGGTTTGCGCTAAACGTACCATAGGCTCAAATAGCATTTTGGATGCACCAGATGCAACTCCTAGGTGACGTGGTCTTATGGAATCTCGTTCGGTCCGTTTGGAGATGGTGTTAGTGTTGATGTAAGATAGGTGCACGGTTTGTGCTAAACGTACCATAGGATCAGATATCATTTTGGATGCACCCGATGGAACTCCTTGGTGACATCGGTCATGTGGAATCTCGTTCGGTCCGTTCGGAGATGGTGTTAGTGTTGATGTAAGATAGGTGCACAGTTTGCACTAAACGTACCATAGGCTCAGATATTGTTTTGGACGCACCCGATGCAACTCCTTGGTGACGTGGGTCATGTGGAATCTTGTTCGGTCTGTTTGGAGATGGTGTTAGTGTTGATGTAAGATAGATGCACGATTTGCGCTAAACGTACCATAGGCTCAGATATCATTTTGGACGCACCTGATAGAACTACTAGGTGACGTGGGTTATGTGAAATCTTGTTCGGTCCGTTTGGAGATGGTGTTTGTGTTGATATAACATAGGTGCATGGTTTGTGCTAAACGTACCATATGCTCAGATATCGTTTTGGACGCACCCGATGCAACTCCTAGGTGACGTGGGTCTTGTGGAATCTCGTTCAGTCCGTTTGGAGATGGTGTTTGTGTTGATATAACATAGGTGCATGGTTTGCGCTAAACGTACCATATGCTCAGATATCGTTTTGGACGCACCCGATGCAACTCCTAGGTGACGTGGGTCTTGTGGAATCTCGTTCAGTCCGTTTGGAGATGGTGTTTGTGTTGATATAACATAGGTGCATGGTTTGTGCTAAACGTACCATATGCTCAGATATCGTTTTGGACGCACCCGATGCAACTCCTAGGTGACGTGGGTCTTGTGGAATCTCGTTCAGTCCGTTTGGAGATGGTGTTTGTGTTGATATAACATAGGTGCATGGTTTGCGCTAAACATACCATAGGCTCAGATATTGTTTTGGACGGACCCGATGGAACTCCTAGGTGACATGGGTCATGTGGAATCTCATTTGGTCTATTTGGAGATGGTGTTAGTGTTGTTGTAAGATAGGTGCACGGTTTGCGCCAAACGAACCATAGGTTCAAATATCATTTTGGACGCACCCGATGGAACTCCTAGGTGACATGGGTCATGTGGAATCTCGTTCGGTTCGTTTGGAGATGGTGTTAGTGTTGACGTAAGATAGGTGCACGGTTTGCGCTAAACGTACCATAGGCCCAAATAGCATTTTGGATGCACCAGATGCAACTCTTAGGTGACGTGGTCTTGTGGAATCTCGTTCGGTCCGTTTGGAGATGGTGTTAGTGTTGATGTAAGATAGGTGCACGGTTTGCGCTAAACGTACCATAGGCTCGGATATCATTTTGGACGCACCTGATGGAACTCCTAGGTGACGTGGGTTATGTGAAATCTTGTTCGGTCCGTTTGGAGATGGTGTTAGTGTTGACGTAAGATAGGTGCACGGTTTGCGCTAAATGTACCATAGGCTCAAATATCATTTTGGACGCACCTGATGCAACTCCTAGGTGACGAGGTCTTGTGGAATCTCGTTCGGTCCATTTGGAGATGGTGTTAGTGTTGATGTAAGATAGGTGCACGGTTTGTGCTAAATGTACCATAGGATCAGATATCGTTTTTGACGCACCCGATGGAACTCCTTGGTGACATCGGTCATGTGGAATCTCGTTCGGTCCATTTGGAGATGGTGTTAGTGTTGATGTAAGATTGGTGCACGGTTTGCACTAAACGTACCATAGGCTCATATATCGTTTTGGACGCACCCGATAGAACTCCAAGGTGACATGGGTCATGTGGAATCTTGTTCGGTTCGTTTGAAGATGGTGTTACTGTTGATGTAAGATAGGTGCACGGTTTGCGCTAAACGTACCATAGCCTCAGATATCATTTTGGACGCACCCGATGGAACTCCTAGGTGACATGGGTCATATGGAATCTCGTTCGGTCTATTTAGAGATGGTGTTAGTGTTGACGTAAGATAGGTGCACGGTTTGCCCTAAACATACCATAGGCTCAAATATTGTTTTGGACGCACCTGATGCAACTCCTAGGTGACGTGGCTCTTGTGGAATCTCGTTTGGTCCGTTTGGAGATGGTGTTAGTGTTGATATAAGATTGGTGCACGGTTTGCACTAAACGTACCATAGGCTCAGATATCGTTTTGGACGCACCCTCTGGAACTCCTAGGTGACGTGGGTCATGTGGAATCTCATTCGGTCCGTTTGGAGATGGTGTTAGTGTTGATGTAAGATAGGTGCACGGTTTGCGCTAAACGTACCATTTGCTCAGATATCATTTTGGACGCACCCGATGCAACTCCTAGTTGACGTGGGTCATGTGGAATCTCGTTCGGTCCATTTGGAGATGGTGTTAGTGTTGATGTAAGATAGGTGCACGGTTTGCGCTAAACGAACCATAAGTTCAAATATTGTTTTAGACGCACCCGATGCTACTCCCAGGTGACATGGGTCTTGTGGAATCTCGTTCGGCCTATTTAGAGATGGTGTTAGTGTTGATGTAAGATAGGTGCACGGTTTGCACTAAACATACAATAGGCTCAGATATCGTTTTGTATGCACCCGATGGAACTCCTAGGTGATGTGGGTCATGTGGCATCTCATTCGGTCCGTTTGGAGATGGTGTTAGTGTTGATGTAAGATAGGTGCACAGTTTGCGCTAAACGTACCACAGGTCAGATATCATTTTGGACGCACCCGATGCAACTCCTAGGTGACGTGGGCCTTGTGGAATCTCGTTCGGTCTGTTTGGAGATGGTGTTAGTGTTGATGTAAGATAGGTGCATAGTTTGTGCTAAACGTACCATAGGCTCAGATATCGTTTTGGACGCACCCGATAGAACTCCTTGGTGACATCAGTCATGTGGAATCTCGTTCGGTCCGTTTGGAGATGGTGTTAGTGTTGATGTAACATAGGTGCACGGTTTGCGCTAAACGTACCATAGGCTCAGATATCGTTTTGGACGCACCCAATGGAACTCCTAGGTGACGTGGGTCATGTGGAATCTCGTTTGGTCTGTTTGGAGATGGTGTTAGTGTTGACGTAAGATAGGTGCACGGTTTGCGCTAAACGTACCATAGGCTCAAATATCATTTTGGACGCACCTGATGCAACTCCTATGTGACGTGGTCTTGTGCAATCTCGTTCGGTCTGTTTGGAGATGGTGTTAGTGTTGATGTAAGATAGGTGCACGGTTTGTGCTAAACGTACCATAGGATCAGATATCGTTTTGAATGCACCTGATGGAACTCCTTGGTGACATCAGTCATGTGGAATCTCGTTCGGTCTGTTTGGAGATGGTGTTAGTGTTGATGTAAGATAGGTGCACAGTTTGCACTAAACGTACCATAGGCTCAGATATTGTTTTGGACGCACCCGATGCAACTCCTAGGTGACGTGGGTCATGTGGAATCTCGTTCGGTCTGTTTGGAGATGGTGTTAGTGTTGATGTAAGATAGATGCACGATTTGCGCTAAACGTACCATAGGCTCAGATATCATTTTGGATGCACCCGATGGAACTCCTAGGTGACGTGGGTTATGTGGAATCTTGTTCGGTCCGTTTGGAGATGGTGTTAGTGTTGACGTAAGATAGGTGCATAGTTTGCGCTAAAAGTACCATAGGCTCAAATATCATTTTTGACGCACCTGATGCAACTCCTAGGTGTCGGGGTCTTATGGAATCTCGTTTGGTCCATTTGGAGATGGTGTTAGTGTTGATGTAAGATTGGTGCACGGTTTGCACTAAACGTACCATAGGCTCAGATATCATTTTGGACGCACCCGATGGAACTCCTAGGTGACGTGGGTCTTGTCGAATCTTGTTCGGTTCGTTTGAAGATGGTGTTAGTGTTGATGTAAGATAGGTGCACGGTTTGCGCTAAACGTACCATATGCTCAGATATCATTTTGGACGCACTCGATGCAACTCCTAGGTGACGTGGGTCATGTGGAATCTCGTTCGGTCCATTTAGAGATGGTGTTGGTGTTGATGTAAGATAGGTGCACGGTTGTCGCTAAACGATCCATAGGTTCAAATATTGTTTTGGACGCACCCGATGGAACTCCTAGGTGACGTGGGTCATGTGGAATCTCGTTTGCTTCATTTGGAGATGGTGTTAGTGTTGACGTAAGATAGGTGCACGGTTTGCGCTAAACGTACCATATCCTCAGATATCGTTTTGGACGCACCTGATGCAACTCCAAAGTGACGTGGGTCTTGTGGAATCTCGTTCGGTCCAGTTGGAGATGGTATTAGTGTTGATATAAGATAGGTACGTGGTTTCTGCTAAACGTACCATAGGCTCAGATATCGTTTTTGACGCACCCGATGGAACTCCTTGGTGATATTCGTCATGTGGAATCTCGTTCGGTCCATTTGGAGATGGTGTTAGTGTTGATGTAAGATAGGTGCACGGTTTGTGCTAAACGTACCATATGCTCAGATATCATTTTGGACGCACCCGATGCAACTCCTAGGTGATGTGGGTCTTGTGGAATCTCGTTCAGTCCGTTTGGAGATGGTGTTTGTGTTGATATAACATAGGTGCATGGTTTGCGCTAAACGTACCATGGCCACAGATATCATTTTGGGTGCACCCATTGGAACTCCTAGGTGACATGGGTCATGTGGAATCTCATTCGGTCCATTTGGAGATGGTGGTAGTGTTGTTGTAAGATTGGTGCACGGTTTGCGCTAAACGAACCATAGGTTCAAATATCGTTTTGGACGCACCCGATGGAACTCCTAGGTGACATGGGTCATGTGGAATCTTGTTCGGTCCATTTGGAGATGGTGTTAGTGTTGACGTAAGATAGGTGCACGGTTTGCGCTAAACGTACCATATGCTCAGATATCATTTTGGACGCACTCGATGCAACTCCTAGGTGACGTGGGTCATGTGGAATCTCGTTTGGTCCATTTAGAGATGGTGTTGGTGTTGATGTAAGATAGGTGCACGGTTTGCACTAAACGTACCATAGGCTCAGATATCGTTTTGGACGCACCCTCTGGAACTCCTAGGTGACGTGGGTCATGTGGAATCTCAATCGGTCCGTTTGGAGATGGTGTTAGTGTTGATGTAAGATAGGTGCACGGTTTGCACTAAACATACAATAGGCTCAGATATCGTTTTGTATGCACCCGATGGAACTCCTAGGTGATGTGGGTCATGTGGCATCTCATTCGGTCCGTTTGGAGATGGTGTTAGTGTTGATGTAAGATAGGTGCACAGTTTGCGCTAAACGTACCATAGGTCAGATATCATTTTGGACGCACCCGATGCAACTCCTAGGTGACGTGGGCCTTGTGGAATCTCGTTCGGTCTGTTTGGAGATGGTGTTAGTGTTGATGTAAGATAGGTGCATAGTTTGTGCTAAACGTACCATAGGCTCAGATATCGTTTTGGACGCACCCGATAGAACTCCTTGGTGACATCAGTCATGTGGAATCTCGTTTGGTCCATTTGGAGATGGTGTTAGTGTTGATGTAAGATTGGTGCACGGTTTGCACTAAACGTACCATAGGCTCAGATATCATTTTGGACGCACTCGATGGAACTCCTAGGTGACGTGGGTCTTGTCGAATCTTGTTCGGTTCGTTTGAAGATGGTGTTAGTGTTGATGTAAGATAGGTGCACGGTTTGCGCTAAACGTACCATATGCTCAGATATCATTTTGGACGCACTCGATGCAACTCCTAGGTGACGTGGGTCATGTGGAATCTTGTTCGGTCCATTTAGAGATGGTGTTGGTGTTGATGTAAGATAGGTGCACGGTTGTCGCTAAACGATCTATAGGTTCAAATATTGTTTTGGACGCACCCGATGGAACTCCTAGGTGACGTGGGTCATGTGGAATCTCGTTTGCTTCATTTGGAGATGGTGTTAGTGTTGACGTAAGATAGGTGCACGGTTTGCGCTAAACGTACCATATCCTCAGATATCGTTTTGGACGCACCTGATGCAACTCCAAAGTGACGTGGGTCTTGTGGAATCTCGTTCGGTCCAGTTGGAGATGGTATTAGTGTTGATATAAGATAGGTACGTGGTTTCTGCTAAACGTACCATAGGCTCAGATATCGTTTTTGACGCACCCGATGGAACTCCTTGGTGATATTCGTCATGTGGAATCTCGTTCGGTCCATTTGGAGATGGTGTTAGTGTTGATGTAAGATAGGTGCACGGTTTGTGCTAAACGTACCATATGCTCAGATATCATTTTGGACGCACCCGATGCAACTCCTAGGTGATGTGGGTCTTGTGGAATCTCGTTCAGTCCGTTTGGAGATGGTGTTTGTGTTGATATAACATAGGTGCATGGTTTGCGCTAAACGTACCATGGCCACAGATATCATTTTGGGTGCACCCATTGGAACTCCTAGGTGACATGGGTCATGTGGAATCTCATTCGGTCCATTTGGAGATGGTGGTAGTGTTGTTGTAAGATTGGTGCACGGTTTGCGCTAAACGAACCATAGGTTCAAATATCGTTTTGGACGCACCCGATGGAACTCCTAGGTGACATGGGTCATGTGGAATCTTGTTCGGTCCATTTGGAGATGGTGTTAGTGTTGACGTAAGATAGGTGCACGGTTTGCGCTAAACGTACCATATGCTCAGATATCATTTTGGACGCACTCGATGCAACTCCTAGGTGACGTGGGTCATGTGGAATCTCGTTTGGTCCATTTAGAGATGGTGTTGGTGTTGATGTAAGATAGGTGCACGGTTTGCACTAAACGTACCATAGGCTCAGATATCGTTTTGGACGCACCCTCTGGAACTCCTAGGTGATGTGGGTCATGTGGAATCTCAATCGGTCCGTTTGGAGATGGTGTTAGTGTTGATGTAAGATAGGTGCACGGTTTGCACTAAACATACAATAGGCTCAGATATCGTTTTGTATGCACCCGATGGAACTCCTAGGTGATGTGGGTCATGTGGCATCTCATTCGGTCCGTTTGGAGATGGTGTTAGTGTTGATGTAAGATAGGTGCACAGTTTGCGCTAAACGTACCATAGGTCAGATATCATTTTGGACGCACCCGATGCAACTCCTAGGTGACGTGGGCCTTGTGGAATCTCGTTCGGTCTGTTTGGAGATGGTGTTAGTGTTGATGTAAGATAGGTGCATAGTTTGTGCTAAACGTACCATAGGCTCAGATATCGTTTTGGACGCACCCGATAGAACTCCTTGGTGACATCAGTCATGTGGAATCTCGTTCGGTCCGTTTGGAGATGGTGTTAGTGTTGATGTAACATAGGTGCACGGTTTGCGCTAAACGTACCATAGGCTCAGATATCGTTTTGGACGCACCCAATGGAACTCCTAGGTGACGTGGGTCATGTGGAATCTCGTTTGGTCTGTTTGGAGATGGTGTTAGTGTTGACGTAAGATAGGTGCACGGTTTGCGCTAAACGTACCATAGGCTCAAATATCATTTTGGACGCACCTGATGCAACTCCTATGTGACGTGGTCTTGTGCAATCTCGTTCGGTCTGTTTGGAGATGGTGTTAGTGTTGATGTAAGATAGGTGCACGGTTTGTGCTAAACGTACCATAGGATCAGATATCGTTTTGAATGCACCCGATGGAACTCCTAGGTGACGTGGGTCATGTGGAATCTCGTTCGGTCCATTTAGAGATGGTGTTGGTGTTGATGTAAGATAGGTGCACGGTTGTCGCTAAACGATCCATAGGTTCAAATATTGTTTTGGACGCACCCGATGGAACTCCTAGGTGACGTGGGTCATGTGGAATCTCGTTTGCTTCATTTGGAGATGGTGTTAGTGTTGACGTAAGATAGGTGCACGGTTTGCGCTAAACGTACCATATCCTCAGATATCGTTTTGGACGCACCTGATGCAACTCCAAAGTGACGTGGGTCTTGTGGAATCTCGTTCGGTCCAGTTGAAGATGGTATTAGTGTTGATATAAGATAGGTACGTGGTTTCTGCTAAACGTACCATAGGCTCAGATATCGTTTTTGACGCACCCGATGGAACACCTTGGTGATATTCGTCATGTGGAATCTCGTTCGGTCCATTTGGAGATGGTGTTAGTGTTGATGTAAGATAGGTGCACGGTTTGTGCTAAACGTACCATATGCTCAGATATCATTTTGGACGCACCCGATGCAACTCCTAGGTGATGTGGGTCTTGTGGAATCTCGTTCAGTCCGTTTGGAGATGGTGTTTGTGTTGATATAACATAGGTGCATGGTTTGCGCTAAACGTACCATGGGCTCAGATATCATTTTGGGTGCACCCAATGGAACTCCTAGGTGACATGGGTCATGTGGAATCTCATTCGGTCCATTTGGAGATGGTGGTAGTGTTGTTGTAAGATTGGTGCACGGTTTGCGCTAAACGAACCATAGGTTCAAATATCGTTTTGGACGCACCCGATGGAACTCCTAGGTGACATGGGTCATGTGGAATCTTGTTCGGTCCATTTGGAGATGGTGTTAGTGTTGACGTAAGATAGGTGCACGGTTTGCGCTAAACGTACCATATGCTCAGATATCATTTTGGACGCACTCGATGCAACTCCTAGGTGACGTGGGTCATGTGGAATCTCGTTTGGTCCATTTAGAGATGGTGTTGGTGTTGATGTAAGATAGGTGCACGGTTTGCGCTAAACGATCCATAGGTTCAAATATTGTTTTGGACGCACCCGATCGAACTCCTAGGTGACGTGGGTCATGTGGAATCTCGTTCGGTTCGTTTGGAGATGGTGGTAGTGTTGTTGTAAGATAGGTGCACGGTTTGCGCTAAACGAACCATAGGTTCAAATATCGTTTTGGACGCACCCGATGGAACTCCTAGGTGACATGGGTCATGTGGAATCTCGTTCGGTCTATTTAGAGATGGTGTTAGTGTTGACGTAAAATTGGTGCACAGTTTGCCCTAAACATACCATAGGCTCAAATATTGTTTTGGACGCACCTGATGCAACTCCTAGGTGACGTGGCTCTTGTGGAATCTCGTTTGGTCCGTTTGGAGATGGTGTTAGTGTTGATATAAGATTGGTGCACGGTTTGCACTAAACGTACCATAGGCTCAGATATCGTTTTGGACGCACCCTCTGGAACTCCTAGGTGACGTGGGTCATGTGGAATCTCATTCGGTCCGTTTGGAGATGGTGTTAGTGTTGATGTAAGATAGGTGCACGGTTTGCACTAAACATACAATAGGCTCAGATATCGTTTTGTATGCACCCGATGGAACTCCTAGGTGATGTGGGTCATGTGGCATCTCATTCGGTCCGTTTGGAGATGGTGTTAGTGTTGATGTAAGATAGGTGCACAGTTTGCGCTAAACGTACCATAGGTCAGATATCATTTTGGACGCACCCGATGCAACTCCTAGGTGACGTGGGCCTTGTGGAATCTCGTTCGGTCTGTTTGGAGATGGTGTTAGTGTTGATGTAAGATTGGTGCATAGTTTGTGCTAAACGTACCATAGGCTCAGATATCGTTTTGGACGCACCCGATAGAACTCCTTGGTGACATCAGTCATGTGGAATCTCGTTCGGTCCGTTTGGAGATGGTGTTAGTGTTGATGTAACATAGGTGCACGGTTTGCGCTAAACGTACCATAGGCTCAGATATCATTTTGGACGCACCCAATGGAACTCCTAGGTGACGTGGGTCATGTGGAATCTCGTTTGGTCTGTTTGGAGATGGTGTTAGTGTTGACGTAAGATAGGTGCACGGTTTGCGCTAAACGTACCATAGGCTCAAATATCATTTTGGACGCACCTGATGCAACTCCTATGTGACGTGGTCTTGTGCAATCTCGTTCGGTCTGTTTGGAGATGGTGTTAGTGTTGATGTAAGATAGGTGCACGGTTTGTGCTAAACGTACCATAGGATCAGATATCGTTTTGAATGCACCCGATGGAACTCCTTGGTGACATCAGTCATGTGGAATCTCGTTCGGTCTGTTTGGAGATGGTGTTAGCGTTGATGTAAGATAGGTGCACAGTTTGCACTAAACGTACCATAGGCTCAGATATTGTTTTGGACGCACCCGATGCAACTCCTAGGTGACGTGGGTCATGTGAAATCTCGTTCGGTCTGTTTGGAGATGGTGTTAGTGTTGATGTAAGATAGATGCACGATTTGCGCTAAACGTACCATAGGCTCAGATATCATTTTGGATGCACCCGATGGAACTCCTAGGTGACGTGGGTTATGTGGAATCTTGTTCGGTCCGTTTGGAGATGGTGTTAGTGTTGACGTAAGATAGGTGCATAGTTTGCGCTAAAAGTACCATAGGCTCAAATATCATTTTGGACGCACCTAATGCAACTCCTAGGTGTCGGGGTCTTATGGAATCTCGTTTGGTCCATTTGGAGATGGTGTTAGTGTTGATGTAAGATTGGTGCACGGTTTGCACTAAACGTACCATAGGCTCAGATATCATTTTGGACGCACCCGATGGAACTCCTAGGTGACGTGGGTCATGTGGAATCTCATTCGGTCCATTTAGAGATGGTGTTGGTGTTGATGTAAGATAGGTGCACGGTTGTCGCTAAACGATCCATAGGTTCAAATATTGTTTTGGACGCACCCGATGGAACTCCTAGGTGACGTGGGTCATGTGGAATCTCGTTCGCTTCATTTGGAGATGGTGTTAGTGTTGACGTAAGATAGGTGCACGGTTTGCGCTAAACGTACCATATCCTCAGATATCGTTTTGGACGCACCTGATGCAACTCCAAAGTGACGTGGGTCTTGTGGAATCTCGTTCGGTCCAATTGGAGATGGTATTAGTGTTGATATAAGATAGGTACGTGGTTTCTGCTAAACGTACCATAGGCTCAGATATCGTTTTTGACGCACCCGATGGAACTCCTTGGTGATATTCGTCATGTGGAATCTCGTTCGGTCCATTTGGAGATGGTGTTAGTGTTGATGTAAGATAGGTGCACGATTTGCGCTAAACGTACCATATGCTCAGATATCATTTTGGACGCACCCGATGCAACTCCTAGGTGACATGGGTCTTGTGGAATCTCGTTCAGTCCGTTTGGAGATGGTGTTTGTGTTGATATAACATAGGTGCATGGTTTGCGCTAAACGTACCATGGGCTCAGATATCATTTTGGGTGCACCCAATGGAACTCCTAGGTGACATGGGTCATGTGGAATCTCGTTCGGTCCATTTGGAGATGGTGGTAGTGTTGTTGTAAGATAGGTGCACGGTTTGCGCTCAACGAACCATAGGTTCAAATATCGTTTTGGATGCACCCGATGGAACTCCTTGGTGACATGGGTCATGTGGAATCTTGTTCGGTCCATTTGGAGATGGTGTTAGTGTTGACGTAAGATAGGAGCACGGTTTGCGCTAAACGTACCATATGCTCAGATATCATTTTGGACGCACTCGATGCAACTCCTAGGTGACGTGGGTCATGTGGAATCTCGTTTGGTCCATTTAGAGATGGTGTTGGTGTTGATGTAAGATAGGTGCACGGTTTGCGCTAAACGATCCATAGGTTCAAATATAGTTTTGGACGCACCCGATGGAACTCCTAGGTGACGTGGGTCATGTGGAATCTCGTTCGCTTCATTTGGAGATGGTTTTAGTGTTGACGTAAGATAGGTGCATGATTTGCGCTAAACGTACCATATCCTCATATATCGTTTTGGACGCATCTGATGCAACTCCAAAGTGACGTGGGTCTTGTGGAATCTCGTTCGGTCCAATTGGAGATGGTGTTAGTGTTGATATAAGATAGGTACACGGTTTCTGCTAAACGTACCATAGGCTCAGATATCGTTTTTGACGCACCCGATGGAACTCCTTGGTGACATCCGTCATGTGGAATCTCGTTCGGTCTGTTTGGAGATGGTGTTAGTGTTGATGTAAGATAGGTGCATGGTTTGCACTAAACGTACGATAGGCTCAGATATTGTTTTGGACACACCCGATGGAACTCCTAGGTGACGTGGGTCTGGTGGAATTTCGTTCGGTCTGTTTTGAGATGGTGTTAGTGTTGATGTAAGATAGGTGCACGGTTTGCGCTAAACGTACCATAGGCTCAGATATCATTTTGGACGCACCCGATGGAACTCCTAGGTGACGTGGGTCTTGTGGAATCACGTTCGGTCTGTTTGGAGATGGTGTTAGTGTTGGAGTAAGATAGGTGTATGGTTTGCACTAAACGTACCATAGGCTCAGATATCGTTTTGGACGCACCCGATGGAACTCCTAGGTGACGTGGGTCATGTGGAATCTCGTTCGGTCTGTTTGGAGATGGTGTTAGTGTTGACGTAAGATAGGTGCACGGTTTGCGCTAAACGTACCATAGGCTCAAATATCATTTTGGACGCACCTAATGCAACTCCTAGGTGACGTGGTCTTGTGGGATCCCGTTCGGTCCGTTTGGAGATGGTGTTAGTGTTGATGTAAGATACATGCACGGTTTGTGCTAAACATACCATAGGATCAGATATCATTTTGGATGCACCCGATGGAACTCCTTGGTGACATCAGTCATGTGGAATCTCGTTCGGTCTGTTTGGAGATGGTGTTAGTGTTGATGTAAGATAGGTGCTCGGTTTGCACTAAACGTACCATAGGCTCAGATATTGTTTTGGACGCACCCGATGCAACTCCTAGGTGACGTGGGTCATGTGGAATCTCGTTCGGTCTATTTGGAGATGGTGTTAGTGTTGATGTAAGATATATGCACGATTTGCGCTAAACCTACCATAGGCTCAGATATCATTTTGGACGCACCCGATGGAACTCCTAGGTGACGTGGGTTATGTGGAATCTTGTTCGGTCCGTTTGGAGATGGTGTTAGTGTTGACGTAAGATAGGTGCACGGTTTGCGCTAAACGTACCATAGGCTCAAATATCAGTTTGGACGCACCTGATGCAACGCCTAGGTGACGGGGTCATTTGGAATCTCGTTCGGTCTATTTGGAGATGGTGTTAGTGTTGATGTAAGATAGGTGCACGGTTTGTGCTAAACGTACCATAGGATCAGATATCGTTTTTGACACACCCGATGGAACTCCTAGGTGACGTGGGTCATGTGGAATCTCATTCGGTCCGTTTGGAGATGGTGTTAGTGTTGATGTAAGATAGGTGCATGGTTTGCACTAAACGTACCATAGGCTCAAATATCATTTTGGACACACCCGATGGAACTCCTAGGTGACGTGGGTGATGTGGAATCTCATTCGGTCCGTTTGGAGACGGTGTCATTGTTGATGTAAGATAGGTACACTGTTTCTGCTAAACGTACCATAGGCTTAGATATCATTTTGGACGCACCCGATGGAATTCCTTGGTGACATCGGTCATGTGGAATCTCGTTTGGTCCGTTTGGAGATGGTGTTAGTGTTGATGTAAGATAGGTGCACGGTTTGCGCTAAATGTACCATATGCTCAGATATCGTTTTGGACACACCCGATGCAACTCCTAGGTGACGTGGGTCTTGTGGAATCTCGTTCAGTCCGTTTGGAGATGGTGTTTGTGTTGATATAACATAGGTGCATGGTTTGCGCTAAACGTACCATAGGCTCAGATATCATTTTGGACGCACCTGATGGAACTCCTAGGTGACATGGGTCATGTGGAATCTCGTTCGGTCCATTTGGAGATGGTGTTAGTGTTGTTGTAAGATAGGTGCACGGTTTGCCCTAAATGAACCATAGGTTCAAATATCGTTTTGGACGCACCCGATGGAACTCCTAGGTGACATGGGTCATGTTCAATCTCGTTTGGTCCGTTTGGAGATGGTGTTAGTGTTGACGTAAGATAGGTGCACGGTTTGCGCAAAACGTACCATATGCTCATATATCATTTTGGACGCACCCGATGCAACTCCTAGGTGACATGGGTCATGTGGAATCTCGTTCGGTCCATTTGGAGATGGTGTTAGTGTTGATGTAAGATAGGTGCACGGTTTGCGCTAAACGAACCATAGGTTCAAATATTGTTTTGGACGCACCCGATGGAACTCCTAGGTGACGTGGGTCATGTGGAATCTCATTCGCTTCGTTTGGAGATGGTGTTAGTGTTGACGTAAGATAGGTGCATGGTTTGTGCTAAACATACCAAATGCTCAGATATCATTTTGGACGCACCTGATGCAACTCCAAGGTGACATGGGTCTTTTGGAATCTCGTTCGGTCCAGTTGGAGATGGTGTTAGTGTTGATATAAGATAGGTACATGGTTTCTGATAAACGTACCATAGGCTCAGATATCATTTTTGACGCACTCGATGGAACTCCTTGGTGATATCCGTCATGTGGAATCTCGTTCGGTCCATTTGGAGATGGTGTTAGTGTTGATGTAAGATAGGTGCACGGTTTGCACTAAACGTACCATAGGTTCAGATATTGTTCTGGACGCACCCGATGGAACTCCTAGGTGATGTGGGTCATGTGGAATTTTGTTCGGTCCGTTTGGAGATGGTGTTAGTGTTGATGTAAGATAGGTGCACGGTTTGCGCTAAACGTACCATAGGCTCATATATCATTTTGGACGCACCCGATGGAACTCCTAGGTGACGTGGGTTATGTGGAATCTCGTTCGGTCCCTTTGGAGATGGTGTTAGTGTTGACGTAAGATAGTTGCATGGTTTGCGCTAAACGTACCATAGGCTCAAATTTCATTTTGGACACACCTGATGCAACTCCTAGGTGATGTGGGTCTTGTGGAATCTCGTTCGGTCTGTTGGGAGATGGTGTTAGTGTTGATGTAAGATAGGTGCACGGTTTGTGCTAAATGTACCAGAGGATCAGATATCATTTTGGACGCACCTGATGGAACTCCTTGGTGACATCGGTCATGTGGAATCTCGTTTGGTCCATTTGGAGATGGTGTTAGTGTTGATGTAAGATAGGTGCATGGTTTGCACTAAACGTACCATAGGCTCAGATATCGTTTTGGACGCACCCGATGGAACTCCTAGGTGATGTGGGTCATGTGGAATCACGTTTGGTCTGTTTGGAGATGGTGTTAGTGTTGGAGTAAGATAGGTGTATGGTTTGCGCTAAATGTACCATAGGCTCAAATATTGTTTTGGACGCACCCGATGCAACTCCCAGGTGACATGGGTCTTGTGGAATCTTGTTCGATCTATTTAGAGATGGTGTTAGTGTTGATATAAGATAGGTGCACAGTTTGTGCTAAATGTACCATAGGCTTAGATATCGTTTTGGACACATCCGATGGAACTCCTTGGTGACATTGGTCATGTGGAATCTCGTTCGGTCCATTTGGAGATGGTGTTAGTGTTTATGTAAGATAGGTGCACGGTTTGCACTAAACGTACCATAGGCTCAGATATCGTTTTGTATGCACCCGATGGAACTCCTAGGTGACGTGGGTCATGTGGCATCTCATTCGGTCCGTTTGGAGATGGTGTTAGTGTTGATGTAAGATAGGTGCGTAGTTTGCGCTAAACGTACCATAGGTCAGATATCATTTTGGACACACCCGATGCAACTCCTAGGCGACGTGGGTCTTGTGGAATCTCATTCGGTCCGTTTGGAGATGGTGTTTGTGTTGATGTAACATAGGTGCACAGTTTGCGCTAAACGTACCATAGGCTTAGATATTGTTTTAGACGCACCCGATGGAACACCTAGGTGACGTGGGTCATGTGGAAATCTCGTTTGGTCCATTTGGAGATGGTGTTAGTGTTGATGTAAGATAGGTGCACGGTTTGTGCTAAATGAACCATAGGTTCAAAAATATCATTTGGACGCACCCGATGGAACTCCTAGGTGACATGGGTCATGTGGAATCTCGTTCGGTCCATTTGGGAGATGGTGTTAGTGTTTGACGTAAGATAAGGTGCACGGTTTGCGCTAAACGTACCATATGCTCAGATATCGTTTTGGACGCACCCGATGCAACTCCTAGGTGACGTGGGTCATGTGGAATCTCGTTCGGTGCATTTGGAGATGGTGTTAGTGGTGATTGTAAGATAGGTGCACGGTTTGCGCTAAACGAACCATAGGTTCAAATATCATTTTGGACGCACCCGATGGACCTCCTAGGTGACGTGGGTCATGTGGAATCTCATTCAGTTCCTTTGGAGATGGTGTTAGTGTTGACGTAAGATAGGTGCACGGTTTGTGCTAAACGTACCATATGCTCAGATATCGTTTTGGACACACTCGATGCAACTAGGTGACGGGGTCTTGTAGAATCGTTCGGTCCATTTGGAGATAGTGTTAGTGTTGATGTGACTTAGGTTTCTGCTAAACATACCATAGGCTCAGATATCATTTTTGCACACCCGATGGAACTCCTTGGTGACATCGGTCATGTGGAATCTCGTTCGGTCCGTTTGGACA
>NW_027096682.1:0-60000 GCF_019320115.1 Miscanthus floridulus | reverse complement strand
TAACTAAGTGAGAACATGTTAACGTTTTGTTTAGTTGTACCATTTTACTCGACACGTCATCTCGAAAAGTTTGTGCGGCCCTAGTTTGCCATGTGGTCGGAGTGTGAGGTGCATGACCTATGCACACATAGACGCGGACAAGTCAAACTAGGGGGGACCTGCCGATCACCCGTAGCGTAGAGAGCGGATCCCATGCACGTGTTAGGAGGAACCGGAGACAGGGCCTGCTCCGAAAATGATAGAAGGAATGATGGTCGACTTTTACTGGCTAAGTTAGAATAACCATAAAATTTGAAGTGACATATTAGAGTGGTTGGAGAAATCATAATAGCTTTATTGAAGTAAATCGAAAGTACAAAAGGAGTACATATCTCAGTAGTTAAGCATAGAAGCGTCTAAGCTTGTCGATATGCCATGAATTTGGTACGTCCATACTGTCTAGGTGAGCTAACCTGTAAGACGTTGGTCGTGTGACTTCCTTGATCATGAAGGGTCCCTCCCATAGGGTTGCGAGTTTATGGACACCAGCCTAATTCGTCTTCCACTTCAGGACCAGGTCCCTGACCATGAAGAACCGCTCTTTAATGTTCTTGTTGTAGTACCTGTGCAAAACAGCAAGGTATTTGGCTGTACGTACACAAGAATCGAGCTGCTTCTCTTCTGCACTATTCACTTCTAGCTCCCGTACTTCATTGACCTTGCCTTCGTCAAAGTTCTCTACCCGTGCTGATTTGAAAGCTATATCTACTAGGAGGACTGCCTCAGCGCCGTAAACCATAAAGTATGGTGAGACGTCGGTGTTACGACTGGGCTGAGTTCTGAGGCCCCAGACCATGGCTGGTAACTCTTTGAGCCATCTTCCGGGAGCTTTGTCATTTTCTCTGTACATCCTCTTCTTCAATGCATCCAAGATCATGCCATTTGCCCGCTCGACTTGTCCATTAGCTCTAGGGTGCGCCACCGAGACGTATTTTACTACTATGCTCCTTTCATCACAGAAGTCCCAAAAAGCGTTCCCAGTGAACTAAGTACCTAGATCAGTGATGATGCTGTTGGGTATGCCGAAATGGTGGATGACCTAGTCGAGGAACATGACAGCCTTTTCTAAGGATGCCTGTACCAGAGGCATGTATTCTATCCACTTAGAAAATTTGTCGATCAGCACAAAGACGCATGTAAATTTCCTAGGAGCCGGTTTGAAGGGCCCGATCATATCCAGTCCCTAGCATGCGAAGGGCCAAGAGGCTGGTATTGTCTGGATCTCATGTGCTGGTATGTGGATTCTCTTGGTGAAGAACTGACAACCCTCATAGTGGCGGACTAGCTTCTCTACGTCGGCTACTGCTGACAGCCAATAGAACCCTGCTCGGAAAGCCTTACTGACCAGCATTCTTGAGGCCACGTGATTGCCGCAGGAGCCAGAGTGGATTTGGTCCAGGAGATGTTCGCCATCCTCCTAGGTTATACACTTCATCAAGATTTCCTCCTTTGTGTTCTTGCGCCATAACTTGCCATCGACGAGCAGGTACTGCTTACTGTGACGCATCAGGCGCTCGTTTTCTGTCTGATCAGTGTAACCGCTGCCATCTGTTAGGTACTTGATGAAAGGTATTCTCTAGTCAGGCTCATGAGTGGTCGAAGGCGGCTTGGTGATGCTCGACGCCGGAACCGTAGCCAACAATTGCTGGTCTGGAGGCTTGTCTACCGTGGAATCTTCCTCTTCGATGGAAGGCATGAGCATGTCTTGGATGAATACGCCATGTGGGACTTTGGCTCGGGATGATCCTAACTTTGACAGCGCATCCGCTGCTTGATTTTTGTCCCAGACCACGTGTATGTACTTGATGCCATAGAACCTACCTTCTAGCTTTCTGATCGATTTGCAGTATGCATCCATCTTTTTGCTGGTCGTGTCCCAGTCCTTGTTGAGTTGGTTGATGACTAGAGCAGAGTCTCCGTAGACATGGAGACGTTTAACGCCGAGCTCAACCACAATGCGCAAACCATGTAGGCATGCTTCGTACTCGGCGGCATTATTAGATGCTGGGAAATAAATCCTGAGGACATACCAGAGCTGCTCCTTGGATGGTGACACGAAAAGGACTCCTGCCTCCACCCCGTCAATGTTGAGAGAGCCATCGAAGTACATTGTCCAATACTCATCGGACCCCAGAGAGGCAGGCGTGCTTAAGTCTATCCACTCGATGATGAAATCAACGAGTGCCTGAGACTTGATTGTAGTACGGCTTGCAAATTCCAAGGAGAAGGGGCATAGCTCCATTGCCCATTTGACGATGCGCCCGTTCGCGTCCTTGTTGCTAATGATGTCCCATAGAGGATAGTCAGTCATGACCACCACATGATATCCGTCGAAGTAATGTTTCAACTTTCGGGATGTTATCAGTATGGCGTAGATCAACTTCTGAATCTATGGGTACCTGATCTTGGACTCAGTGAGTACCTCACTGATGAAATAGATTGGTCGTTGTACCTTGTAGACATGGCTGGGCTCATCGCTGGACCACCATGGCCGTGGAGACCACTCGATTAGTAGCCGCAATGTAAACTAGGAGTGTTTCGTCTTCTCTAGGAGCAGTGAGGACCGGAGGTGATGTAAGGTATTGTTTCAGCTGTGTGAAGGCAGCGTCTGCTTCCTTCGACCACTCAAACTTTTCGGATGCTTTGAGCAGTTTAAAGAATGGTAATCCTTTTTTGCCTAATCTTGATATGAAACGGCTGAGGGCGGCCATGCATCCGGTAAGCTTCTGAACATCCTTTACCTTTTTGGGTGGCTACATGTCCAAGACAGCTTTGACTTTCTCCGGGTTAGGGCGTATGCGTCGTGACTGACGACGTTGCCAAGTAGTATGCCAGAAGGAACACCGAAAATGCACTTTTTTGGGTTTAATTTCCACTGGAATGTGTTAAGGGCTGCGAAGGTGCGTTCCAGGTTGCCAACAAGGGTATGTGCTTCCTTGGTTTTGACAACTATATCATCAACATAAGCCTCGATGAGGTCGTCTTTTATCTCTTCTTTGAGGCAGGCCTGTATAGTGCGTTGGTAGGTAGCCCCGGTGTTCTTGAGCCCGAATGACATGGTCGTATAGCAGTAGGCGCCGAAAGGCGTAATAAAAGATGTCTTGATCTGGTCATCCTTTTTGAGAGCGATCTGGTGATAACCAGAGTAGCAATCGAGAAAGGAAAGCAGCTCGCAACCGGCGGTTGAATCTATGACCTCGTCTATGCGAGGTAAACTGAAGGGATCCTTAGGGCAGTGTTTGTTGAGATCAGTGTAATCAACGCACATTCTCCATTCATTATTCTTTTTTGCATACAAGAACCGGGTTGGCTAACCACTCTGGGTGATACACTTCTTTGATAAATCCGGCTACCAAAAGCCATGTAACTTCTACCCTAATCGCCTCCTTTTTGTCGTGAGCGAACCGTTGTAGCTTCTGCTTGATAGGTTTGGCCTTGCCATTGACATTCAAGGAGTGCTCAATCAAGTTCTGAGGTACACCAGGCATGTCAGTAGGTCTCCATGCGAACACATCCACATTGCTCCTCAAGAACCTGATGAGCGCGTCTTCCTATTTGGGATCCAGATTGGCCCCGATAAGGGCCGTTTTGCTGGGATCGCCGTCGACCAGCTGGATCACCTTGTGCTCCTTGGACTTGATGTTCTTGCGTGGAGCCTCGAGCTCTGGGATCTCCAGGTGGTCGGCGGAGGTCTTCTTGGTGTCGAGCATGGTCTCGGCCATGCGAATAGAGAGGTCGTGAGCCTCTGCTATTTTGAAGCTATCGTCCTCACAAGTATAAGCTACATATACATTGCCCCTGAGGGTTAGAACTCCTTTCTCGGTAGGCATCTTGAGCACCAGATACCTATAATGAGGTATGGCCATGAACTTGGTGAGCGATGGTCGACCAAGAATAGCATGGTAGGTGCCGTCGAAGTCAGCGACCATGAAGTTGACATAGTCAGTGCAGAAGTGGTCTGAGGTCCCGAATTGCACAGGTAGCGTGATCTGCCCGAGAGGTGTAGAACTCTGTCCGGGGAGAACACCCCAGAACTGTGCCTTGTATAGCTTGAGATCCGCCTGGGTTATCTTCAGGGCGGGCAGACTGTTCTTGAACAGTATATCGATGGAGCTGCCACCGTCGATCAGCACTCTGTCGAACTGAACCTTGTTGATGCAAGGATCGAGGACCAGGGGAAAACATCCTGGCTCAGGTATTGCGGCCCATTGGTCCTTTCTGCTGAAGAAAATCTCGCGGTGAGACCATGGAGGGAGCCACAGATCGGCGAGGAGGTTATCGGTGTTGGCGACGTTCAAGCAAGCGCGGGCGAGCAGCTTGCGTTCTCGTTTGGTCTCGATGGACACTTTGCCTCTGATGATGGTGTGCACGCGATCGATTGGCTTGACATACTTGTGGCGGGGATCTACGTCTTCATCGTCGTTGTCCTCGTTGTGCTGTTCCCCTACGTCGTTAGGCTTGTTAGATGTATCCGGAGCCTATTGACGCGTGTAGATAGACTTGAGAAAGCGACAATTCTCCATGGTATGATTTGACTTGGGATGGAGTTGGCAGGGCCCTTTCAATGCTTTGGCATAGTCGTCTTCGTAGTTACAACGTCCACCACCTTTTTTAACGGTATTGACCTCACCATCGTCTTCCCGAGCACGCTTGCCCCTGTAATCATCATGGCGGTTATGCCGCTGATTACGTTGGTCGCGGTGGTCGTGGCGGTCATTGCGCTGGTTGCGGCGGTCAAAATTGTCGTTCTGACCATGGTTGCTACGGTAGTCGTCGCGGTGTGGGGGGTGGTCGGAGCGTGGAACCCTTGCTGCTTCTTCAATAATTATCTTTTTAGCGTCGTCGGCGTCCGCATATTTCTTAGCAGTGGCTAGGAGCGCTGTGACCAATTTAGGCCTCTTGCGTAGGAGCTTGTCCCTTAGGGTGTCGTGGAAGCGAAGGCCAGTGATGAAAGCCTCGATTGCCTCGTTGTCGGAGATTGATGGGACCTTGATGCGCATCTCCGAGAAACGCTGGACGTACTCGCGCAGTGGCTCGTCTTTTTGATCTCGAATTTGTTGCAGATCATATTTGTTGTAGGGTTGCTCGCAAGTAGCAATGAAGTTGTCGATGAAGGCTTGCTTGAGCTCTTGCCAAGAATCAAAGTAGTTCGCTGGCAAGCTGACCAGCCATTGGTGACCTGCATGGCCAACAGCGACTGGGAAGTAGTTAGACATGACGTGCTCGTCAGCCATGGCTAATCTACACACAGTTTCGTAGAGCATGACCCATAATTCGGGGTTCTCCTTGCCGTCGTACTTCTAAAGTTTCTCGAGCTTGAAGTTCTTGGGCCATATGACTTGGCGAAGGTGTGGAGTAAATTGCTTCAAACCCGGTGGGCCATGGATAGTGTCATATTCCATACGGTGATAGCTTTCATGGGATGCACGATCGTTGGCTCTCTGGTTGATGCGAGCGCGCAGATCACGTCGTCTGAGGTAATGGCGGAGATCGTTATTGCCATCGCGGCGATCTCGGTTGCCATCTAGATTAGCCTACGACCGTGGTTATCATGGCGGTTGTTGTGGTTGTCTCGGCGGTTATCGTCCCGGACATCGTGGCGGTTGCCATCCCGACAGCGGTTGTCATCCCGACCACCATCATGGCCACCGTTTCCGCCTTGACAGTTGTCTAATGGGTCGTTGTTGCATGAGCCACGTTGGTTGAGTGGCTGTGAGTGACTTGAGTACTAGCGGCTATGGCTTGACTCGACTGAGACGGATGGAGCCCAGGCTTGATTTACAATCTCTGCGGTCTGGGCCATAGCAGCCGTCAGATAGGCTTGTATTTCGTCACGCACTGCTTAGGTTTTCGAGGTATTGGGTAGCCGTTGCATCATCGCCATAACAACGGCTACGTTGGCGCTTGGAGTCCTGAAGACCTGTTTGTCCCCCACCCTGTCGAAAGCATTGTTGAGGTCGCGTGGCTGGACCCTTATGTGTCGTGCCTCCTCTTCTGCTTCAGCTTCGATTTGCCAACGATTAAACCGGTCAATATTGCATGCCTCGCGTGCAATCCTTTCTTGTTCTATTTCGCCAACTGCTGGCGGTTTGTCATTGCTGACAACATTGATCAAATCCCCTCACCTTGGCGGGAAAGATGGGAATTGTGGGACCCCGGGGCATGGTCTGGGATATCCAGATCATATTCGATGCCTTCATCGTCGTGATGCTGGAGCTCGGTGTGGACGGAGGCATTAGATGCAACGCTAGACGAGGAGCTGGAGTCACCCTCTTGGACCGTGTGGACGGATCCTTCTTGATAATCCTCAATCCAGATCATGTTGACAAAGTTGCTTGGCCTCAGCCAAGGCTGATGTACAAAACACAGATCCGAGCAGCGTTGTATGTTATACGCATAGTTGGAGGCAGCATTTCACAGGCCGTAGGGCTGGGCCTGGTAGTTCTCCATCGAGGCTTCGTACTCGGAGAGCTGGAGACCCGTCGCGGAGGCTGGCTGGCGATGAGCGGAGCGTCCTTCAGGAGTAGATATGACCACGAGATCTGTACCAAGTCATGCAGGACAACTGGCCCGAACTGGTCGGGTAGATCTGTTGTGGGGAGCGGTTACCTACTCATTAGGTTGACTTTGAATTGTACTTACCAGAGCTAGGGTTTCAATGAGTTTGGTGCCGACCCGATCGATGGAGTCGAGCAGGTCGGTGTTGTTGATCTGCTTCCCTTTGTAGCAGGGAAGCAGATGATGGGTTGTCGGCGTGGCTGAAAATGACGCAGGCGTGGTCGGAGCTAGATGTACCGTGGTCAGAGCCAGATCCATTGTGGTCGGAGCCGTATCCACCATGGTCGGAGCCGTATCCACCATGGTTGGAGCCGTAGCCGATGCAGGTGGAGCAGTGGTCGACGCAGATTGAATCCGCGCTTCTTCCGTGGTCATGGCGATGAAGTCATCGGAGCCGGTGGTCCAGGTGATCTGGCCGATGGTGAACGTGAGGCCGTTTGATGTTGCCACGGAGTCGGAGATGGTGACCATCTTGTTTGCTTGGAGAGCAGTACACACACCCCCTACCTGGCATGCCACTGTCGATGAAATATGGTCGACAGTCTACCTAGAGGTATGCCCAAGGTAGTAGATTATCGGCAGACAGATGCGCAAGCCACAAACAAGACGGTGACACAAGACATATACGAGGTTTTATCCAGGTTCGGCCGCCAAAAAGGCGTAATACCTACGTCCTGCGTCTGATTGTATTGCTATATGTCAATGAGAGATGTTTTTTAGAGGGGTCCCCTACTCGCCTTATATAGTCTGGGGGGCAGGGTTACAGATCTGGAAACTAATCCTAGTCAGTTACAATTGCCATAGGTGACCGGATAAGGATTCCTATTCTAACCGACAAAGATCTTGCTTGATCACCAAATCTGTCTTGACTCCTTGCATGGGACTTCGAACAGGTTGACCGGGCCACACGTCGTCTTTTGGTGGACCGAACCCACTGATCCGGGCCAGCCCAATCTTAGTCGTAAGGGTATAGGGGTTAATACCCCCACAATTTTGATTTAATCTTGTCAAATAGCCAATTTTAGCTTATTTTGCTTGGTATTCTCATATCTAAAGTTGTGGTGCTCCAATTGTGTGAAAATTTTATGGTAGGCTACTGATGCTATATGTGTGCTATGGTAAAAAGTTCATATTCATTGGATGTAGTATGATTGAGTTATTGATTTAACTAGTTTAATGCTTGATAAATGGTTTTAAATGGCTTATAAATAATTTATATGTGCAAAAATGTGAAATGTGGTTCCTTTGCCCTTGCATGGTGATAATGTGGCCTGAGAAACCCTAATATGGCTATATGTTTATAGAAAATAATGATCTTTAGATTTATCTTGTTCTCACATGTTTATTAATAATTAAGATTTGTCTTTTTCATAGCAATTAAATTATAAAACCTGAGCATGTAAGATTTATACAGTAACCATTTTTGTCATCATGTATCTCACATAAAAATTTGAGATCAAAATGAGATGTTTGCAACATCACCTATAATTAATATATAGGTTTTTATATATATAAAAGCTAATGAAAGTTTGTTAGTAGATGCTTGTGTTTATGCCATGTAATACTTCTAATAATTGGTGCTAGGTAATGTGATTGCTTGGTTATAGTTAGGAGTTGCATGGAGCTGCATATATAGCAACAAAATGTTAGTTGTTAACAACATAAATGACAAATGCATATAGTTGTATCTTTGCTGTTATGGCTGCATGTATAGTTCTGTGGTGGTGATATTTTTGTGATGCAAATGATGTTTTCTGTAGATATGTTGAATACAGAAGTTGTAGATAATTTCCTTATATTGCTTTTACTAAAATTTCATGATTTTAAGCCTGCTGGTTTAAGAGTTATAGATTTTACAAGTTTGCTGTTAACTTTTGCATGTGCTCTGAACAGATCTGAATGATTACTTGGGTTGACTTATTTAAACATGGAATCATGTATTGGTGATAATAGGAGAGTTGTAGTACTTTTCCTAACCTTTCCAAAATGTTAGAGAACACCCTTTTTGGTGGTCTAGAACTCCAGTTATAGCTGTTCAAAGTGGAATGACAGATTTCTATCCAAATCTGGACAGAGATGCCTTCTTGGTGTTGTTTAACCTTGTTAGCTGTAGAATCATCTTAAAATGATAATTATAAAGTTATAGATAACTTAATAATCTTTCAATAAAGTTAAGAATCATGTTTGTTTAATGTCTAGAACTCCAGTTATGCATTTCTTAAGGTAATATCAGTTTTCTGTCTGTAGTTGTATAAGCTCTGCTTCATGATGTATAATAACAAAGTTTTAGATAATTTCATTATCTTTACAGAAAGTCTTTAATCACACTTTTTGCATGCCTAGAACTCTAGGTATGCTTAAAACAATTGACTGTGGTGCTGCTGTTCGGAATATGTGTTTGTACCTAAAATTGTTTGCTTCGCCTTGCTTTGCTTTGTGTGTTGCTAAGTGTGGCTCATGCCTTTGATGGTGTTAAGTTAATATACCTAAAACCTTGTGAAACTTGTGTCATGCTTGGTGCTACCTTCCTTGCTATCCTAGCATGATAGGTTATGGGCTGTTTAATTAAGTAACGTGGAGTGCTTATATATGTTCGGTGTAACCTTGTGCTCATCTTGAATACTTTTATGTGAGGCATCTCATATTGCCATTCTTTGCATTCATGAACTTTCATTGTTGCATCTCATCTAGGTACGCTAGGTGCACCACGTGAAGGACGTGATGATGGAGTCAAACCAGAAGACGGTGTTGGTGGACCTATCACGAAGATGGAAGGACTAAGCAAGTGCTAGGACCAGAGATGTCACCAAGACGGTGTGAGCTAACTGAACTGACTTGTGTCAGATCCTAGGCAAGCCCCGAAGCATTCTAAGCCTCCTATGTTTTTACAAATATCACTTGAGTCATTTATGTTTGATGCATTAGGTTATAAGAGTTGATTGGAACCACTTGATGCATAGAACTACCTTGTCTAGAAATATACCTTGAACCCTATATAGGTCTAGGATCGAATGTATGCTTAGCATTGCTTAGACCGGTAGAAGTCGGGTGATTTCCTGTCACCTATGAGATATAGGTGGATACCAAAGCACGGTTGGCTATATTTGCTATCATGGAAATAACCATGTGTTGATAAATAAAAGGAGACCGGGTGGGATTGTGATAGAGAAGCAACAAGGTATAGAGGTCTTGGTGCCTATTTATCCCTGTCTATGTCGGTTAAGGACCGATTCGCTGTATGTCCTCATATCATATTGAACGCATGCCTAGCACTTAGTTGGCTAGATAAGTTGTTTCGACCACGAAGCTGAGTAGCTCAACTTAGGCTGAGACCCGGTAAGTGAAAGTGCACACTCTAGAGGAAGTAAGGATGTGCGGGGAGCTAGTGGCGTGAGTCTAAGGGTAGGCTAGGCCTAAACTTCCTTGCAGACTGGTAGTATCCCTGAGGGTGCGATGCTGCTCAGACCCGCGACTGTACTTGAGTTATACCAAAGGTGACCTAAGACTACCTTGGTGTAGGTATGTCTGGGTTTGTGTTAGGAATAACTCCCCAGCTGGTTGGAATCGATTCAAGTCGCCATCTCTCTCGGATAGTGAGAACTTGACTGAGCAGCGACAACGTAGCATTAATTGATGGAATTTGATGGTTATGATGAATATGGAAATGTTACACCGACTATGGTTACTATTGCATGTTACTAAATGATATCCCACATATTTGGCACATGTTAGTTACTAATCTAGAGATGAATAGCTATAATTAACTTGGTTACCGAATTATAAAATGTATAGCTCAACTAGTGGCTTTTATACAAAATTTTGTCAAGCTAGCTCCACCTATAAAGCCTTGCATACTCCTTGGTGTACTTTATTTCTGGTTTATGATGGGTAAATCTAGCTGAATACATTCGAGTACTCAGGGTTTATCCCATCATATTGCAGGTGAAATTTTTGGCCTGAGGAAGATGGTGGCTAACCGCTGGTGGGCTTGGTGACTCTATATTTATTTCTCATCTATATGCTTTTATCAGAGGAGGTCACTTATGCTAGCAATGTATTTGGAACTTATATTAATGTAATCATTTGAAAGCTATGTTGTTTTCCTTTAACCGGTTTTAAAACCCAAACTTGTACTATTATTTGTGAACCCATTTGTAATATTATTTCCACTGCAACTCTGTGAATGTGATGTGTATTTGCTTAATCACGCGATCTTGGTTATGATGTTGATTTATTGAGGTTCTTCGTGACACTCGGTGGACTATCGGGTTTATATTAGTGAAAGTATGCGCATGTCAATGTGTTTAATGGGGACAACCGTACTTGATCTTGTATAAATTGGGTGGTTCTGTCATAGGGCTAGCCCTTAATCGGCTAAAGCAGATGAACAACAAAGAGATTGAACCCAAGTAAGTCATCAAAGCCAAGTATTGCAATTAGATGTCACTAACTCAAAAAAGAAGACCATCGGATCAAAATAGTTCGAAGCATGAAAATCCATACTCCGAACTTGGGGGGCCTATGTTGACACCAAAATTTGGCAAGTTTACCCTAACATGAAGGAGTCGGCTGATGGTGTCAAAGGTAGGAAGATCTCCTAATTAAAAGATATTTACGAACCGGGGCCAGAAAATATTCTTTAATACAATTGGAGATGTATTTGGGAAAGCTTGACGCCCAGGAGCTCTTCACCAGCCAAGAAACATTGTTTAATATATCTAGGAGAAGCAAATGTCTAGAAGCTTATCATGTGAAGGCAAAGGAAAGACAGGAAAGCCAAAAGATTGTTTAAGTTGAATCATCTTCGTTGCCGAGTAAGAAAAGATATGATAATCTAGAGCTGAAGCAAGGCAAATTCTCCCTTGGCGGTTGGATGTTGGCACCTGGTATGGAAATCAAAGGGGAGATAGCGGCTCCACCTTGCATGGGGGTGGAGCAGCTAAAAGCCCAAAAGCGAGAGATCGAGGAAGCTGAAATCCAGCTTGTGTAGGAATGCGTGGAGCTTGATCGAGAGATCGAGCGCCGTGGAGATGGTGGGCACGCACGTGCCATGGCCCATGATGTGAACCGAAGGATCATCACCAATGATGAAGCCCTTCCTTGCTTCGCTCGGGCAAGCCAGAACATCGTCGCCGTGACGGCCTTGCTCCATGGCCTTCCAGAGGCCATGACGCCCGAGGATTGTCAGGCCCACCGTGAGATTCGCACGCTACTCGAGCGTGCGGCGGCACAGCAGGCTAAGAGCTCGCTGTCTTGATGATGCGAGCTCGATGCTAGCCAGTGCACAACCTTAGCGTGCCCCGCCAGGGACGCATTAGTCCACCAGACACCACTAGGCAGCAGGCAGCGTGCCATGTTCCCAGTGCATCAGCGTCTCAGCCGTAACTGCGATGCACGTAGCACCCTCGATGCCCATAGATGCACCTATAGTGACCCAAGAGAAGGAGCCCACCGTGGCTATCATCCTCGTCATGGCAGACGCTATGACAGCGGTAAGGACCAGAGCCCGAGCCCTGGCCTACCAAGCCCTCAGGCCTTCGACTGGCACATCCTCAACGCTGCTTTCCCACCAAGGTACTGACCACCTTCCAATATCCCGAAGTACTCTAGGGAGACAAACCCTGGACTTTGGCTCAAAGACTATCGGCTTGCCTGCCAAGTTGGTGGTGCGGATAATGACGACTTCATTATCCACAACCTTCCACTATTCTTAGCCTATTCGGCATGAGCATGGTTGGAACACCTACCATCCAACGTGATCCAGAGTTGGGTGGATCTGAGGAGATCTTTGTGGACAACTTCTAGGGCACATACAAGCGCCCTAGGAACCCATGGGACCTTAAGAACTATCGACAGAAGGCCGGTGAGACCCTTCGTGGGTACATTCGGTGCTTCTCCTAGCAGTACAACGAGCTCCCTAACATCGTCGACGCTGATGTTATAGGAGCCTTCCTGTCCGGGACTACCTACGAGTCTTTAGTTCATAAGCTGGGACGCAAGGGCCCGTGAACCACCAAGGAACTCCTGTACATCGCCACCAGCCACGCCTCAGGAGAGGAGGTGGTCAGAGTGATCTTCGATCGTCTCGAGGGCAAGGCAAGGTGAGACAAGGGCGTTGGCGAAGGCACCTCCAATCGTTCTGCCAAAAGGAAGAACAAGAAGCAACAGCGTGAGGACTCGCTCATGGCCGCTGCTGACCGCAAGGGTGGTTGAAAGCCCATGGAGGGCACTTCAAACCACTTCAAGAAACTACTCGAGGGGCCATGCCCAAACCATGCCTTCCCAGTCAAGCATCTACTCAAGGACTGTAGCCTCATGTGGCGGTTCTTGTCTAGAGGCTCCAACAAAGGGGAGCACAGAAAGGACCCTGCCCCCACTATGGATGATGCTAAGGAAAAGGACGATGGCTTTCTAATGCCGGATGGCTGCCTTATGATCTTCAGAGGATCAGCAGCCTATGACTCCAAATGTCATCAGAAGGCCGCACGCCGTGAGGTCTACACAGCCAAACCGGCGACACCTCCCTTCCTCCGGTGGTTAGAGTTCGCCATAACCTTCGATCGGACCTACCATTCGGATAGCGTTCCGCACCCGGGGAGATGTCCACTTGTGGTTGACCTAATCATCGGCCCAAAGCGACTCACCAAAGTACTGATGGATGGAGGCAGCAGCCTCAACATCATGTACACCAAGATGCTTGATGAGATGGGTGCCGACCAGACACGCCTCCGCCCAACCCAAGCACCTTTCCATAGCATTGTGCCTGGGAAGCAGGCCATGCCACTCGGATAGATCGATCTACCCATTACCTTTGGGGATCAGTTCAATTACAGGATTGAAACCCTCACCTTTGAGGTGGTTGGGTTCCTCAGAACCTTCCACGCCATCCTGCGACGTCCATGCTACATGAAGTTCATGGCCATCCCCAACTATACATACCTCAAGCTAAAGATGCTAGGCCCCCATGGGGTCATCACCATCAGTACATCTTTCTAGCGCGCCTATGAGTACGAGGTTGAGTGCTGCGGTCATGCTGCAGCAATCATCGCCTCCGAGGAGCTCACCACCCTCAAGGAGGAGGTCACCAAAGAAGCGCCCGACGCCAAGAAGTCAATCGAGTTGTTTGAGTCAGTAGAGGGCTCTAAAGAAGTCCTTATAGACCCTGAGAGCACTAAGGGCAAAATGGTACGCATTAGTGCCATGCTTTCCTCTGAATAGGAAAGTGCGCCCGTTGACTTCCTCCATGACAACAAAGACATCTTTGCGTGGAAACCCTCGGATATGCCAGGCATTCTGAGGGAGGTCACCGAGCATACCTTGAAGATCCACCCATGCTCCAAGCTGGTGAAGCAATGCCTGCATCACTTCGATGAGGAGAAATGCAGGGCCATCGGTGAAGAGATAGCAAAACTATCGGCTGCTAGATTCATCAAGGAAGTATACCACCTAGAGTGGTTAGCTAATCCCATTCTTGTACGAAAGAAGAGTGGGAAATAGAGGATGTGTGTAGACTATATGGGTCTCAATAAGGCATGCCTAAAGGATCCATTTCCTTTATCACGCATAGACCAAATAGTCGACTCTACCTCGGGGTGCAAAACCCTATGCTTCCTTGATGCGTACTCCGGGTACCATCAAATCACAATGAAAGAGTCCGACCAGCTCGCGACATCTTTTATCACCCCCTTCAGATCATTCTGCTATATTTCAATGCCATTTGGTCTAAAGAACAATGATGCTACGTACCAGCGTTGTATGCTCAAATGCTTTGGGGACCTCATTGGGTGGACCGTTGAGGCCTACGTTGATGACATCGTAGTTAAGTCCAAACGAGCGGACCACCTCGTTGTCGATCTTGAGCAGACCTTTGCAAAACTTAGAGTAAATGGCATCAAACTCAATCCCGAGAAGTGTGTTTTTGGGGTCCCGAGGGACATGCTGCTTGGCTTCATCATCTCCGAGCGTGGCATCAAAGCCAACCTAGAGAAAATCTCAGCCATCACAAGGATGGGTCTGATTCAGAACATAAAGGGGGTTTAGCAAGTCACAGGGTGCCTCACCGCACTTAGCCAATTCATCTCGCGCCTCGGCGAATGAGGTCTCCCCCTTTATCGCCTCCTGAAGAAAGCTGACCGCTTTGAGTAGACATCCGAGGCCTAGGAGGCACTTGACATGGTCAAACTGCTTCTGACAAAGGCCCCAATCTTGGTCCCTCCAACCAATGGAGAATCCCTTCTGCTATACATAGCGGCCACCACACAAGTGGTCAGTGTCGCCCTAGTAGTGGAGCAAGAAGAAGAGGGGCACAGCCTCAAGGTGCAGCGCCCTATGTACTTCATCAGCGAGGTACTATCCAACTCTAAGACCCACTACTCCCAAATCCAGAAGCTCCTGTACGCTGTCCTCATCACCAAGAGGAAGCTATGCCACTACTTTGAGTCACACCCGGTGCGGTCATGACATCATTCCCCCTCGGTGAGGTCGTCTAAAGCCAGGATGCCATGGGAAGAACCACAAAGTGGGCGCTCAAGCTAATGGATCAAGGCATTACGTATGCCTCCCGAACAGCGATCAAGTCCTAGGTGTTGGCTGACTTCATCGTGGAATGGACCAAGGTCCAAACACCACCGGCAGTCATCGATCAAGTGTACTGGATGATGTACTTCGATGGATTGCTGATGAAGAAGGGCACCAGTGTGGGGCTGGTCTTCGTATCGCAACTCAGGGTACGCATGAGGTACATGGTTCATCTCCATTTCCCCTCATCCAATAATGTGGCTGAGTATGAAGCACTCATCAATGGCCTACGCATCACCATTGAGTTGGGCATCCGATGCCTCGACATCTAGGGTGACTCCTAGCTAGTTGTCAACCAAGTCATGAAGGAGTCAAGCTATCACAACACCAAGATGGCTACGTACTACCAAGAAGTCTGACGGCTGGAGGACAAATTCGACGGCCTTGAACTCAATCACATCCCGAGGTGCTGCAATGAGGTGGCCAACACGCTTATGAAGGCAGCATCTGGCCAAGAGCCAGTGCCAATAGGAGTCTTTGCTAGTGACTAACATAAGCCCTTGGTGTGCTACGAAGGGTCAAAGTAGGTCGACGATGGTCCATCCGATATAGCCTCAAGGGCTAACCAATCGATGGCTCCATCTGGCCCTGAGGTCATGGAGCTTGAAGAGGATCTAGTGATAGAGCCCGACCCTCTGGTCGACTGGAGAACACTCTACCTCAACTATCTCCTCCATGACACACTACCGACAAACAAGATGGAAGCTCGATGACTCACATGTTGCGCCAAGTCCTTCGTCCTTGTAGAGGGTGAACTCTACAAGCGAAGCCACACCGGGATCCTGCAGCTCTACATCCCCATCAAACAGGGGAAGAATTTGCTGAGCGATATCCACGGTGGGGCTGTGGTCACCACGCCACGCCTAGAACCTTGGTTGGAAACACATTCCAATAGGGCTTCTACTGGCCCACTGCAGTAGCCGATGCCGAACAGATCATGCGCACCTACAAAGGGTGTCAGTACTATGCTTGGCAAACTCACCTCCTGGCCTAGGCACTCTAGATGATCCCCATCACATGGCTCTTCATGGTCTAGGGGCTTGATCTGGTTGGGCCTCTCAAGACGGCGCCTAGGGGTTACACCCACTTGCTTGTCACCATAGACAAGTTTACAAAGTGGATAGAAGCTCGGTCGATCTCCGCGATCAAGTCCGAACAAGCTATACTGTTCTTCCTCGACATCATCCATCGCTTTGGAGTACTAAACTCCAACATTATGGACAATGGCACACAATTCACTATAAGAAGTTCCTTCGATTATGTGATGAAAATCACATCCTGGTCGATTGGGCCACCGTCACGCACCCCCGAACGAATGGGCAGGTCGAGCGTGCGAATGGCATGTTCCTATAGGGCCTCAAGCCTAGGATCTTCAACCGGTTGAACAAGTTTGGTGCATGGTGGGTCACTGAGCTCCCCATGGTACTCTGGAGCCTAAGGACAACTCCCAGCTGAGCCACCAGCTACACGCCTTTCTTCATGGTCTACGGTTCTAAGGCCATTCTCCCAACCGACCTTGACTATGGAGCACCAAGGATCAGCACATATGACGAACAGGGAGCCAAGGCATCCCACGAAGATGCCATGGACCAGCTAGACGAAGCTCACAATGTCACCCTCCTCCGCTCGACCAAGTCCTAGTAGGCACTGTGATAGTACCACTGCCAATGGGTACGGGACCGAGCCTTCAACGTCGGGGACCTGGTTCTCTGCCTTGTGCAGAGCAACAAGGACCGCCACAAGCTCTCCCCACCCTAGGAGGGGCCATACATCATCACGGAAGTACTTTGGTTAGGTGCCTACAAGTTGAAAACCATTGATGATGAGTAATGGAGACAGGGATCCCGATCTTCCGTCAGGTGATGATAACTATCGTTGTGGCGGAGAATGACACACCGATCCGGCTTCAGATCGAAAGATCGAACCCTGCAATCTTAGCACCACAGCTCCTCTGGTTATCAACCAAGTCTCGAACTAGGTTGACCTCACCAAGAAGGCTAATCCCTGCCTGCGCAACGAAGAACACAAGCAAGAACAAGAAAGATCGCAACCAAATTGCAGATGTATGATTAATCTCACGAGTTGGGGTCTCACAAACCGATGAACGGCGAAACTGTTTTTGACAGAATAATCTAAGCAAAACCCAAACCCTAATGGAAGGGCGACGGCTGTTTATGAAGACTCTAGGGTCGTGCAAGACCCCTGGACGCGCCCCTAATGGGCTCAAACTCGATACACGGTCCAACGGACCAAAAGACGGTGTCGCAGCACCCTGGCAGATTCTGGATGCTAACTTGTTTCGATGATTCCTGTTGATTCCGAACAGAATTTGACATGAAACCACTTGGATTGGCTTCCTTATCAAATTAGCTTTCCATCCATATGTGGATCATCGAAAACGGAGTCCGGATGCGTCCTGGGCGACCAGTTTAAGGCAGACTGGTCCTAGAGGCCGAGGCAGACTCGAATTCGTGTTGGACTAGGCCTCCGGCTTGTGTTGGACGTCCTTGCTGGTCATCATCACCTCCTCCACGTCCTCTTAGTCCCTCTTGACCCTCTCCAATGTTCCTAAGCAAGATAACATCATTAGGTAGTAGTCTATTCTCAAAAGTATGAAAAGGATCGCTTAAGAACGAGCTCACCTGTAAATTGAGTTGACGCATTCGAGCCCGGGTCATTGGACCTTGCATGACGGTTGGAGGATCAGCTGGTACATCCAAAGGAGTGATGTCCTCATCATCCTCCCCCTCTTGAATTGGAGTCGTCCTCGACTCAAGCTCATCTTCTTCTCCCAAATAAGGTTTCAAATCTGCAATGTTAAATGTGGGACTACCCCGAACTCGGGTGGCAACTCAAGTTTGTATGCATTATCATTTATTTTCTCAATAATCTTATAAGGACCAGCTGCTCTTGGCATTAATTTAGACTTACGTAGCTTAGGAAATCTATCTTTTCTTAAATGTAACCAAACCAAATCACCCGGTTCAAGTTTAATCTCTTTTCTACCTTTACTACCAGCAATTCTATACTTTTCATTCATGCTTTCAATATTTGCTTTAGTTGTTTCATGCAACTTACGAATAAAATCAGCACGCTCTCTAGCATCACTATGTATTCTCTCAGTGGTAGGTAAAGGCAAAAGATCAATAGGAGCACGGGGGTTAAAACCATACACTACCTGAAAAGGACTTACCTTGGTGGTGGAATGTTCCGCCCTATTATATGCAAACTCCACATGCGGCAAACACTCTTCCCACATATTCAAATTGCGCTTCAAAATGGCTCTCAACATGGTGGACAACGTTCGATTCACAACCTCAGTTTGCCCATCAGTTTGGGGATGACATGTTGTAGAAAACAGCAGCTTGGTCCCCAATTTATTCCACAATGTGCGCCAAAAATGACTCAAAAATTTTGCATCATGATCTGAAACAATAGTAGAAGGCATACCATGCAAGCGAACAATTTCTTGAAAGAAAAGGTCAGCAATATGAACACAATCGTCGCTCTTATGACAAGGAATAAAATGTGCCATCTTAGAAAAACGATCAACCACCACAAAAATACTATCCCTCCCCCTCTTAGTCCTTGGCAATCCCAACACAAAATCCATAGATATATCTGCCCAAGGAGTAGAAGGAACAGGAAGAGGCATATACAAACCATGTGGGTTCAAACACGACTTAGCTTTTTGACATGTGGCACACCGAGCCACATACCGCTCCACATCATGCCTCATCCTAGGCCAAAAGAAGTGTGTGGACAGCACCTCCTCCGTCTTCTTGGCACCAAAATGTCCCATCAATCCGCCTCCATGTGCCTCCTGCAACAACAAAAGACAAATGGAACCAACTGGACTGCATAGGCGGTTAGCTCTAAACAAAAACCCATCGCTGATCATAAACTTATTCCATGTGCGTCCCTCTCTACAATTAAGCAACACATCCTTAAAATCAGGATCAAGCGCATATTGTTCTTTAATGGATTAAAGACCAAAAATCCGGCAATCAAGTTGAGACAGCAATGTATATCTTCTAGACAAAGCATCAGCAATCACATTATCCTTCCCTTTCTTATGTTTGATAATATAAGGAAAAGACTCAATAAATTCAACCCATTTAGTATGCCTAGGATTCAGATTATTTTGAGAGCGAAGATACTTAAGCGATTCATGATCAGAATGAATAACAAATTCTTTAGGCCACAAATAATGACGCCACGTCTCTAAAGAACGGACAAGTGCATACAATTCTTTATCATACGTGGAATAATTAAGAACAGGACCATGTAATTTTTCACTAAAGTAAGCAACAGGTTTACCATCTTGCATCAAAACACCACCAATGCCAAGTCCACTAGCATCACATTCTAGCTCAAAAGTCTTACCAAAATTTGGAAGTTGCAGCAATGGTGCGTGTGTAAGCTTGTCCTTCAAAGTGTCAAAGGACTCCTCATGTGCCTCTCCCCAATGAAACACCACTCCTTTCTTCGTCAACTCATGCAATGGGGCAGCAATGGTGCTGAAATCTTTGACGAAGCGGCGGTAGAATCCAGCAAGACCAAGAAAACTCCTCACCTGTGTGACGGTTTGGGGAACTGGCCAGCTCTTTATGGCTTCAATTTTCATCTCGTCCACCTCAATTCCCTGTGGAGTTACAACGTAGCCAAGAAAAGAAACTCGATCCGTGCAAAAGATGCACTTCTCAAGGTTACCAAATAAACGTGCATCACGTAAGGCATTAAAAACAGCACGTAAGTGATCCATATGTTCATCAAAAGACTTGCTGTAAATCAATATATCATCAAAGTAAACTACCACAAAATGACCAATAAAAACTCTTAAAACCTCATTCATTAAGCGCATGAAAGTGCTAGGTGCATTTGTCAAACCAAAAGGCATAACTAACCACTCATACAACCCGAATTTGGTTTTAAATGCAGTTTTCCATTCATCTCCAAGTTTCATTCTAATCTGGTGGTAGCCACTTCGCAAGTCAATCTTAGTGAAAATTATAGAACCACACAACTCATCAAGCATGTCGTCTAGCCTAGGAATAGGATGACGATACCGAATAGTAATATTATTGATGGCTCTACAATCAACACACATACGTCAACTTCCATCTTTCTTAGGAACCAAAAGTACAGGAACGGCACAAGGACTAAGGCTTTCACGTACATACCCATGGTCCAAAAGGTCTTGGACTTGCCACTGAATTTCCTTAGTCTCCTCAGGATTGGTTTGATATGTAGCTCGGTTGGGCAAGGTCGCTCCCGGAATCAAATCGATTTGATGCTCTATCCCTCTCATAGGTGGCAGTCCCGGGGGTATCTCAGCTGGAAAAATGTCCTCATACTCCTGCAAAAGGTTAGTGATAGCAGGAGGTACCGAGCTAACAATATCATCAAGTGAAAACATAGCTCGTTTGCATACCAAAGTATAGCAAATATCATCAACAGAAATTTCAGCAAAGTCACATTTTGTTGCAAGCATAACACCACCCTTCAATTTAATCCCCTCAGCCTTAGAAATAGATGTAGACTTATCCTTTTTAGGTGGGAAAATAGAATTAGCAACTTGCTGATTTTCAGATTGAACATCATTCAAACTAGCAGTACGTTCTCTATCAGCTTGTACAATTTGAGCAGGGGTCAAAGGTACCAAAGTAATTTTCTTTCCCTTATGCACAAAAGTGTATTTATTACTTCTACCATGGTGTGTAGCATCATTATCATGTTCCCAAGGACGACCCAATAAAAGTGAACAAGCTTGCATAGGTACCACATCACAATCAACAGAATTAGCATAAGAACCAATGGAAAATGAAACTCTGCAAGTTCATGTTACCTTTGCTTTACCAGAATCATTTAGCCACTGAATATGATATGGACGTGGGTGTGGGCGTGTGGTCAAGCTAAGCTTCTTGACCAAATCAGAACTCACCAAATTGTTGCAGCTACCTCCATCAATAATGACACGTGCTCGATGGTCGCTGATGATGAAGAAAATCTGGAACAAGTTATGGCGTTGTAGCTTCTCAGGTTGCTGGACTTGTGAGCTGAGCACCCGTTGTACAATAATGCTCCTATAGGACGCCGTGGCCTCATCACCAAGGACTTCGCCGTCCTCCTCATCTGCATCTTGGTCTTCTTCATCCTCAATGTCAGAGGTGCTGATGTAACCATCTTCTGTAGCAATATATGCCCGCTGACTTGGGCAGTCCTTCTACACATGGCCAATGTCATGGCAGCGGTGGCATTGAATACCCGAAGTGTGTCCCGTCGATGCAACGGATGAGGAACTCTTGGTAGGCACCTGCAAAGAATTTTTACCTGAATCTGAAAGTCGTGCGGGAGGTGTCTTAGGTGTAGCGGAAACTCCAGAGGTTGTTGGTCGCTTGCTCGCTGGTGGAGGCATCCGAAAAGTGGTTGGCTTGGTCAGCCCCGAAGATGGTGCCGAGCGTGGTGTGTATGTGCTGGTGCTGACCTTGCTCTTGCCCTGCTGTTCACGCCCCTGCAATTCCTTTTCTGCAAGCATAGCAAACTGAAATAACTGGTTGACAGTGTTAAATTCTTTATAATCAACAATGTCCTGAATGTCATGCCTCAACCCAGAATAAAAACGACAAATGGCATCTTCGTTTCCCTCTACAACACTACAGTGCATCAATCCCTTTTGGAGCTCACCATAGTAATCCTGTATAGATTTATCTCCTTGTTCTAAACGCATCAATTTCTTACGCAAGTCTCTATGATAAGAAGGAGGAACAAAACGATCACGCATAGCTACCTTAAGTTCTTCCCATGTACCAGGTAAAGCATCCTGTGCAGCTAGCCCATTCCACCAAATAATGGCAAAATCCTTAAACTCACTAGTAGCTTGTCTAACTCTATGTTGCTCAGGTACAAGGTGGGTACTAAACTTTTGTTCTACCGTCATCTCCCAATCAAGATATCCCTCAGCATCATAATGACCCGAAAAAGATGGTATTGTGAACTTAATCTTAGCATAAGGATCATCGGGCACACGGTGATTATTACCTTGATGGTGGTGGTGGTGGTGGTGGACACCACCCATACCTGTCATGTTGCGGCAAAGATGTTGCCGTAATCTCTCTTGTCGGATAGCTGCTCGACCTATGTTTCCAGCGGCATCATGCACCGTGTCTTGACCATCGGTGTTGCTGCCAAAAACGTCGTTGTTGCCCGCCACAAAGGTTTCTAACTCAGTAACCTTGTCGGTTAGCGTGGAAATTCGCTTATCCAATCTCTCCATGCTATTACCAATGTTGAGTTCAATGAGTGCGTCAGTGACGGCCTTCCTGATGGCCTCATTCATCCTTTTTTGGGCATCCTCTACAATAGATTGTAGTTGCTCTTGGCTAACACACTCGTTGAAACCCTTAGGATTGTTATCTACAGTCTATTCGCCTCCTGCCATTGGAAACACAAAAACAGGAACAAACAGGTGAAAGTTATCCCTACCAAATGACTACGTGGTTGTAGTGGTGTCACTTTTCACAGCAAGTGGAAGCGTCTTACCAAGCTCTTACCAACGCAAGCAGTGGGCGGTACAATCGGCGGCTGGTTCGTGATACCTGTGAGGTAGTGGTACCGAGATTGCAAGGCCCTTTGTCTGTACTGATCTAAAGAATTTGTGGAGCTTGGAAGGCAAACAAAGAGTAATATGTATATCTGGCACACAAGTCAGTAACAGAAAGTAATGCTGAATTATAGTCCAAAGTACTTATTCTCGTTGCTGGTCTAAAGTGTTGCAAGTACCAGGTTGTGACAAAAGTATGGTGGATAGCAAGGTGATAGGTATGAGAAAACAAGTATGGTGGATGGAAACAGCAACACAAACAAGGAACCAGACAGCACACACAAACACAGCTCACTTTGGGCTTCTCTATGTGCTCCTCTAGATATTGTTCCTCTTTTGCCCCTCTCTTTTTTTCTATTTTTTGGGCTGTCGTTGTTTTTTTGGGAAATTTTGACTTTTTTATTTTATTTTTTTTGATATTTTTCCTTTACTTAGGAGCACAAAAGCAGTAATCACAGAAAAATATGAGCTCAAACAAGTGTAAGACGTGGCCTGTGGAATTTTCAGAAAACTGGATGAAAATCGACAAAACCCTTGTGACCACGAAATGAGGATCTTGTGACCACTTTTTGGCCAATCTAAAAATTCCGAACCCTGACAAGGCAAGGATGGACGGATCCGAAATTTTTTTCTGATCAATTTGCATATATGGAACATCGAAAACGGAGTTCGTATGCGAAAACTGGACCAGTTTTAAGAATTGGCTCCGAATTAGAGGACAAAACGGGAACAATGTGTGTAAAATTGGTCACAACAGCCAAGATTTGATGGAAACGATGGGGGAAAACACACGAACTGGACTCTAACACGACCTAACCAGCAACAAGACCTCAACCAGGACACAAACTCAACACGACGGACTCTGAAACTAAAATATGCAAAGGCTATGGCGCGGAAGGTTCTAGGATAGGAAAAAACGAGTATGGCACTGGACTATGGGACGAATACGAAACACTCAAACTAGGGAATAAAAGTGAACCTGACGATATACCTTAGCTCTGATTACCACTTAATGGAGACGGGGATCCCGATCTTCCGTCAGGTGATGATAACTATCGTTGTGGCGGAGAATGACACACCAATCCGGCTTCAGATCGAAAGATCGAACCCTGCAATCTTAGCACCACAGCTCCTCTGGTTATCAACCAAGTCTCAGACTAGGTTGACCTCGCCAAGAAGGCTAATCCCTGCCTGCGCAACGAAGAACACAAGCAAGAACAAGAAAGATCGCAATCAAATTGCAGATGTATGATTAATCTCACGAGTTGGGGTCTCACAAACCGATGAACGACGAAACTGTTCTTGACAGAATAATCTAAGCAAAACCCAAACCCTAATGGAAGGGCGGCGGCTGTTTATGAAGACTCTAGGGTCGTGCAAGACCCCTGGACGCGCCCCTAATGGGCTCAAACTCGCTACACGGTCCAACGGACCAAAAGACGGTGTCGCAGCACCTTGGCAGATTCTAGACGCTAACTTGTTTCGACGATTCCCGTTGATTACGAACAGCTTTTGACGTGAAACCACTTGGATTGGCTTCCTTATCAAATTAGCTTTCCATCCATATGTGGATCATCGAAAACGGAGTCCGGATGCGTCCTGGGCGACCAATTTAAGGCAGACTGGTCCTGGAGACCGAGGCAGACTCGAATTCGTGTTGGACTGGGCCTCCGGCTTGTGTTGGACGTCCTTGCTGGTCATCATCACCTCCTCCACGTCCTCTTAGTCCCTCTTGACCCTCTCCAATGTTCCTAAGCAAGATAACATCATTAGGTAGTAGCCTATTCTCAAAAGTATGAAAAGGATCGCTTAAGAACGAGTTCACCTGTAAATTGAGTTGACGCATTCGAGCCCGAGTCATTGGACCTTGCATGACGGTTGGAGGATCAGCTGGTACATCCAAAGGAGTGATGTCCTCATCAACGAGGTCTTCACCAATGCCTGGAACATTGAGCAGCTATGTCATTTTTACCCCTAAATAAACGCAAACTTTCTCTTATCAGTTTTGTCATCAAAATCCCCAATCTTTCGTGACATCTGACCCCTGCAAGTGTGAGGGGTCAGACCTCACTCGGGGGCTGGTATGAGTGCGTTTATCTTACAAACATTCTCTGTGTTTTCCCTCTTTTCTCATGGTAAGTCCTAAGGGCTAGGATTTCGGGAACAAGCTCTAAGTATAACTGGTAGGACTGCGGGAAGCCCACGCCCCTGCGGCTACAGTCTCCTTGCTCACCAGCGTGATCAAAATTGACTCGCCCGCACTACGAGCTTTTTGCGACCTTAACTACTGGAAGGGTCAGAAGGCACTGAACCTCTTTCACAAAAAGAGGGAGAAGAGCTAAAAAGTTATTTGCCATAATGAAATTTGAGAACTTGTTCCTTGTTCATTTTTTCACAAATTCATCGCTTACAAAGTGATTTCATCATGAAAAGGGATTGATGTATTCATCAATACAAAAAACTATTCCCATGGGGCTCCCCCCATAACTTAAACGATTACATTTTCTAACCAGTTCTACTATAAATACTACTACGATCGCTGCGCCACGCTCTCCATTGGCAACGTCCTACCGCTCCGAGGGATCCTTGAGGGAACCGTCATCTGCAATATCGAGCACCATGTCGGTGACCATGGTGTCTTCGCTAGGGCATCTAGGGACTATGCCATCATGATCAGCCACAACCCTGACAACAACACCTGGATGGGGGGCACTGCTCGCCAAAGAATGGCCACCATGGCTGATGGATGTCTCTGACATCTCATCAAACTTCATGAACTGGCTGATCTGAGTGGCTGCAATGGTGAAGCCCCCCATCGACGTAGTCCTAGGTGGCTTCTCCACCGACAAAGCTCGCTCGGAGAAGATTCATCGGAGGAGGTCCCCGTATGGCTCCATCCCGATGAAGGCCTCGTGGACAACAACAAAGCCGATGATGCTCAGCACCCTCCATTGCGCCTCCGCCTTTGGCAGAAGCAGCCCCTTCTCGATGAAGGTGGCTAGCACCATCTCATCTATGTTGGATGACCTCTAGCTCGACATCGCGCTCTGGATTCACGAATGGATCTGTGAGTTCTCCTCTCCCTCGCATTACCCTCTCTCACTTAGGAACCACCACGACATACGAATGCGCTCGGTGAGAAGGAGAAAGGAGGAGAGGTAGCAGCTCAACAATAGGCGGAGGAATGGGATGAGAACCCCCTTCCTCCCTCTATTTAAGGAGGAGACACAACAGTTGAAGAAAGGCGAAAGGTTGGGACAAAAAACCCTCTCCCTTACCCTATTCAATGCAAATGGGAATTTGATGCTGATGGGAATTCGAGGGGATGCGTCTAGACCAACGGGATGTGCCCTAGTTGACAAGACGGAGCCTAGTCAAACAGGATGTGGCTCGGGCATGACCCACCTCTACC
The DNA here is from genome assembly GCF_019320115.1 of Miscanthus floridulus. Classification (NCBI taxonomy): domain Eukaryota; kingdom Viridiplantae; phylum Streptophyta; class Magnoliopsida; order Poales; family Poaceae; genus Miscanthus; species Miscanthus floridulus. The sequence goes on along the minus strand of NW_027096682.1, from coordinate 33,811 downwards.
GCATGCCGGGCATGAGAAACAAGGCGCACCTGCATGCAGGCGACTCTCCGCTTCCCCAGGCAGGACCTAGAAGGACCCAACGATGGAACCTCCATCAAGGGGAGCCCAGTGGACCTCCTGGGCCAATCGGATGGCCCAGGTGAATGCCGAATGAATGGTCACCGAAAGATAAGCACCCTTGTTTACTTACTCTACGTGTCAATTTTACTACCGAGCCTCCGACCCCAACAACGATAGGGGCGCGGACATCGCTTGGGGGCTGCCGAGAGTGTCTACTTGTTTAGACATTCTCTTTGCCTGACCCCTCCTTACATTTAAGAACCGGAGGCGCGGTATGCAAGTGTAATACTTTGAGTAAAACTAGGCGAAATGCTAGATCCTACGCCCTAGCGGCTATGGCGTTTTTGTTCACCAACATAGTCAAATTCACAGTTCCCCGCACTCCAAGCTTTAGCATCCTCCTTCTTGAGAAGGGTTCAAAGGGGTCTGCCCGTAGAATCTCCTTCAAGGAGAAGCTGTCAGGTCACCCAAGTCAATCGAATGGCTTGGATCACTGCCAAGAGACAGAAACAAAAAATTGCTATAGCCGTTCAGGTTACATCGGCCCCGTCGCAAATGTCAGACCTAAACAGTGCATGGACATGTCTGGTAAGAACTTCTGATCACTCATGCCACTAAGGTAACATCACCGACCCTCACTTTTGTTTTTATTATATCGTACATTCATTCCATATATTCAAGTGTTGCATATGCAATTGCTGCATCTCAACGCTTTGCGTCACGTCATGAAGCGGTAGTCGCCTCATTCGATATGAGCGGCAACTGACTGAGGTTCAAAGGCTAGCCCACGAAGGGCTTGAGGCCGCCTCATGTCAAATAGATCTAGGGGAGAAAAACTAAGATGAGCCCTAGTGGCCTTGCCCGACCCCACTCAGAAGCGGATAGGGACATCTCGACCTTTCTTGTTCGATTCTAACCTCGAGCCAAACCCATAGAATCTCCATCGAGGAGAGGCCAATGGGCCACCTGAGCCTAGCAAACAGCTCGAGCATCTACCAGGAGGCGAGTTAAGAGGTAGTGGAATGCCACATGAGGGCTATGCCAACCCTGTCAACGGATGACGGACCAAGATTCCACACAAACATGCCTGTTAGCGAGCTCATTGAGCACGACACTCAAGCCGTCGAGGCAAGTGTCGTTAACTCAGCCCCTCTAGTTGTGGAAGCTAAGGATGGGGTGATGCATGAAACATGGCTACCCCTATTAGACCCCAAGGGGCTCAGGGGCTCGAGCCGCCAAATCCTAGATCGAGAGACCGAGGTTCAAAGGCTGGCCCACGAAGGGCCCGAGGCCGCCTCGCATCAAACAAGAGCTAGGGGAGGAAATGTAGATGAGCCTCAGCGGCCTTCGCCCAACCCATATAGAGGCGGTTAGGGTCATCTCAACCTTCTAGTTCAATCCAGCCTCTAGCCGAGCGCATAGAATCCCCATTGAGGGGGAATCTGTTGGAAGGCGGGTTAAGGAGCAACGGAATGCCACCCGAGGGCTTTGCCGACCCTGTCACGAGCGATGGGACTGGATTCCATTTGAACATCCCCGTTAGCGAGCTCATCAAGTGCGTCACTCGAGCCATCAAGGCAAGTGACGTCGCCTTAACCCCTCCAGTTGCGAAAACCACAGACGGGGCGACAGTCACAAAAACGAGCCGACCCTTGACCGAATCCCTGCCACACGCGGGGGCTCAAGGAAGGCCAGACCTACAATGAGATTGAACGCATGGTTGCCGAATGACAGCTAAAATCCTAAGGAAGGGGTACATGCAAATACAAGTAGTTCCGTTATCCTCTTTTCGGTCTCCAGTGACATCCAACCCCTACAACCGCAAGGGGTCGAACCTCACTCGGGGGCTGATAAAGGTATAAATACCTCCTTTTTTCAAAACAGTCACTACATCGGACCTCTCCCTCACGTTAAGATTGGCAGCAAGGTTTGTGGGAACAAATAACCGAGCATGCCTGGTAAGACTACAAAAAACCCATGCCTCGATGGCTATGGTAACTTTGCTCACCAGCATAATCGAAATTCCCCTCTTATACACCTCGGGCCCTATGGCCTTGAAAAATGGACGGGTCAGATTGTATGAGCACCTTTTTTCAAATGCAAAAAGGGAAGATCAAATGAAATACAATTGAGAATTTGTTTAAACAAAACAAAGTTGCGAATCTGTTTTCAAAAAACAAAAGTGCTGACACTTGTCCATAGATTACAGATAAATGTCCATCAGACTCATTCGACTAACTACCCCCTCTTGGGGAGAACCATATCTTCAATTCTGCTCACCAGGCTTTCCGCAAAAGGAGTCACCGTCGCTTCTACGACATCCAGCTCGGAGGGTTCATAACTGGGTGCAAAATCGACGCTCATCGCCTTGAAATCGATGTTGTCATCATAATGCGAGCAGGCGACGGCGAAGGCTTGGGTGATCCCTGAGTGAAGAGCTTCCTTCTCTAGCTGGCGCACCCACACCGTGATATCTGTGGCATGGGCCATGAGCGAGCTGGTCCCCTCCGCCTACACCACCTGTAGGTCGTCGTAGACTATGCCAAGGGCAACCTTCAGGATATCGAGCTTGTCGCTCTTCGCCTAAAGAAGACTCCTCGCCTTAGCAAGATCCATGCCTAGTTTGATAGCGGCACCCTTGGCCTCTAGCTTTTGGTCTCTAGATTGGCCTAGAAGGAGTTGATCCTCTGTTGTGCCTCATCGTGCTCTCGGACGGCCTAGTCGTCCTCCCCGTAGGCCACACCGCGCTCTGAGCGGATCCTCTCTGTAGTATGGCATAGCTCATCTCGCTCCGTGCGTAGCCAAGTGACCGTCTTGGCATCTAGTTTTGCCCTCTGCTCCAGGGCCGCAAACCTCTCCTCGGCTACCAGCCTCAGATCCCGCTCCTTCTTGGCCTCAGCCAGGAGGTTGATGATCCACTGGTGAGTCTCGGCATCCTACTGGAGTAGCTCATCCCACTCCTTCTACACTCTAGTGGCTTCCTGCACCCTCTCCAATAGCTCATCAAAAGACTTCTCGGCAAGCTCCGCATCGCGGCAGGCCTCGGTCGTCCTCCATCGAAGATCATCCGCCTCCACGGCAAGGGGAATCAACTCAGCCACCCTCTGGTAGAGCTGGGCGGTCATGTCCCTATGCAACCATGCCTCATCGACAAGGCAGTCCCAATCCTCCTTGTGTTCATGAAGGAACCAGGATTTCTCCCGGCTGCGAACAATAAGCGACTGAAAAAATACGGTGGTCGGAAAACAAAAATAGATGAAGAAAGAAGAGATCGAGAGGCAAGACCAAATGGATACTTAGCCAGTGGGAATGATGATGTCTTGAAGGGCACTGCTGGCATGGTTTAGAGCTTCCAGCACGACCATGAACCTCTCGTGGAGCTTCTCCCGCTCCATGCCCTCGGTGGCATCGTCGAGGGTGAAGAGTTTCGACGATGAGTCCCATGGACTCACCCACCGGAGAGAGGGCTCATCCCACGTGGGTGGGTGGCGGCCCTCCAATGGCAGGACCAGGGACAACTCCCTGCCGGTCTCCTTAGCAATTGCTGTGGTGTTCGAGGGTCCCTGGGCCATGACCCCCTCAGTCCTGCCCACGGCGGGCGCCGTCTCTGGGGCTGCCAGAAGCACAGGATGCGTCGCTGCCTCAGGCACCGCCACCATAGCTTCTGGCTATGACCCATCCATCGTAGCCACCATCACCTCCACCTCCATCGGTGGGACCTCATCCGGCTGTGCCGCGCCCACCGTGGTCAATGCAATGGGTGCGGCCGACAGCTCGGCCCGCCCCAATGTCGGCAGCGGCATCACTTCTATCATCATCTATGCGGCAGCCTCTGAGGGTACCCCCTTAGCCTCGCTGACTACTTGACCTACCAAGGGCACGAGCACCACCACGGGCAACGCCAGACCAGCCGATGAGGCTATGACACTGGCTCCGCTCTCGCCCAAAATGGGAGCGATGTCTGGCGGCGGCCCCTGCCTTGCCTAAAGGGCAACAGTCTTCTTGGGCGCCAGCACTATGGAATTGCCCCATCTGGCCAATCTCTCGATGCTACAGAAGAAACAAAAGACATGAGTAATGGAGAAAAATAAAGAAAAACAGAGGAATCAACAACTTACATCGGTGCTGTTGGGCGGTGGAGATGTTTGGGGGACGAACCCCCAGTTCCCTGCTCCACCTCATTGGGGTGGGACCGTTGTGTGCCCGTCCCTTGCTCCCTGGCTGAGGGGCTTGCCTCCCTCATATCTGGGGGCACGGCGGCAGAGCCACCCCCCTCTCTCAGCATGTCGGGCACGTCGGTAGATCCGCCCGCCATCACCAGCTCTTGGGGCATGGTGACGGGTCCGCCCGCTCCCGCTGGCACCTCAGGCACAGCGGTAGATCCGCCCACCCCTGATGGTGCTAAGGATAGGCTGATGGTCTGGCTCGCCCCCTCTTCCCTTGCGTGGAACGGGAAGGGCCCCTGCATTGATGAGTGGGTACCTATCAGTGCGTCCTCGCTTCCTAGGTCGTCCCACTCAACGTTGGCAACTACCTCATCATCCTCATCATCATCATCATCGTTGTCATCACTGTCTATCTTTTCTCCTCGCTCCCGTGCCTACAATGTCTATAGCTTCTTCTTCCTCTTGAACTCGTTCATCTTCCTCTACCACTCGGCCATGATGCGATTCGCCACCGCCATGAGTGGGTCCTTTGGTAGCAGAGCTAAGCTATCCGTAAAGAGGAGTCTCTTTTGCTGGTCCTGCTATTCCAATGTCAGCATCATGGGGTCGGAAGTTTGATTAAAAAGGAGGCACAGGGAAAGAGAACTTACAAAGTCGATGTACCCCAATTTCAGCCGCATTGGAGGGTGCCCCAGCACCAGATTCATAAAATCAAGAACGACGCTGGCATCATCCTTCGAAGGCTCCATTGCCTCCTTGATACGCTACGCCACTTCAGAGGGAGAGAGCGCTTAATTGGCAAGCGCTGTCACATCGAGGGACACTTCGGACACCATCAGGTATAGGGGAAGTGCGTGACTCTTCAGCGGCACCACCCTCCGCATATGGTAGGTGCCGATGATCCCTGACCCCTTCACGCCCCTCTCCTTTAGAATTTGGAGGGCGGTGAGATGGTCCAAGATTTTCTTCTTGTATTTATTTGGGACCCCCACATCCTCCATGATTCTAAGACCTCTTTGATGAGGCGTCCGGTGAACGCTGGCAAGGGGGTGGCTGCATCGTTCTTGACATAGAACCAATGCGAATGCCACCCCTTGTTGGAGGTCGTCAAACGCATCGACAGGTACTCGATGACCCAGTTGTTGTGGAGCAAGATGCCGATGCATCCCATCGGCACGCTCAGCTCTTGCTTCTTCTCCTGCTTCTTCAAGAGGGTGACGGTGAAGAGATGCCGCCATAGGTCAAAGTGGGGACTAATCCCCAAGAACCCCTCACATAGGGTGTCAAATGCCACAATGTGCTAGACCCATTGGGAGTAAGGTGCTACAGCTCCACCTTGTAGTAATTCAGCAGCCCCCGAAGGAACTTGTGGGTAGGGGTGGCGAATCCACGCTCGTGAAAGTGAGCGAAGGACACGACGTAGCCTTCGGGCGGCGATGGAACATCTTCATTGTCGGGCAGCCACCACTCCTCGGTGGTAGTCCACGCGCAAAGAAGGCCACGGTGAATGAGGTCCTCCAGGCGCTAGAGGGTGACGTCAGATCTACACCACTACTCCATTAGACGATGGGGGTGGTTGGATGCGAGCTTGATGACAGCTGCGATGCGGGCGTAGGAGGCTCAGGCGATTGGTGGTAGAGGTTGTAGATGCAAAGGCAAGGGGGCAAAGTACAGAACCCTAGGGGCAAACCCCTTGGTTTTATAGGGGCGATGGATGCAAGAAGGGCAACCATCCGCCTAGATCTCCGTGCCTACCATGATACACCACCATGTCACGTCGTGGGATATGCGCCCGCAATCCCTATCCTTTCCCACCAAAGTCGCACCGGACGGTTCGCCTTCCCGGGCAGACCAGGAATCTTTTCCCACAGAGGGGATATGGGTCAAAAAGCGTTTTCTCTAGCCCGCCTAGGCCCAAGAGTTCAAGGGCTTGCCCAATGATTTCAACGGCCGTCCCAATGAGGGATGGGCCCGCAAACGGCCCAAACTCAGGTACACGAGCCTCAAGGGAGTCTTGATCCACGATCGAGTCTCAACCGGGCTGACCCTGCGTGAATCCCCGCAAACAGGGTACTAGGGTTCCCTTTAAACTATCCAGTTATCAAAACACCAAATCTCATAGCCATACCCGAGAAGGGTCTGAATTACCCTTGGGCGATTCTATCCAAATCACCCGAGGGCTTGACCTCCAGCAAATCAAAATACCCAGGGGCTACACCCATCGGGTGCGCTCGCGTGCACCTTCTAGCAAGTCAAATCACCCCCGGGCGATTCTATCCAAATCACCTAGGGGCTCGGGGGCTACTGTTGGGGGCCCAATACTGGGGTACCCAAAGAGGAGGAGTTAATAACCATCAGACATTAATAGTTCCAAACAGACAAAAACATAGCTACACTTCTTGCTCAAATGACTGAAGATTAGCTCCACCTCGCCCGATGTCCTGGACTGGCTCTGCCTTGCCCAACGTCTGAGGCTAGGCTCCACCTCGCTCGACGTCCGAGGGCAGGGCTCCACCTCGCCCGACGTTTTAGGCTAGCTCCGCCTTGCCTGATGTCTGAGGGTAGGCTCCACCTCGCCCGACATTTGGGGGCAAGCTCCGCCTCGCTCAACGTTCAAGGGCAGGGCTCTGCCTCGCCTGATGTTTCAGGCTGGCTCTGCCTCGCCCAACATCTAAGGGCAAGCTCCGCCTCGCCCGATGACTGGGGACTGGCCTTGCCTTGCCCAACCCCCGAGGGCTAGGCTCTGCCTCATCCGATGACTGAGGGCTGGCTCTGCCTCGCCCAATGTCCTGGGATAGGCTCCGCCTCGCTCGATGTCTTGGGGCTAGCTTCGCCTCGCCTGATGACTACACCCTGCTCCTTCATAATGACGAGCACAGGGTAAGACAGGACATTCGAGTCAACCGCAGTACCTAGGACCATGCCCTGCATGCCTGAGGGAAAGTACTGTCTAGATATGATGGGACGGACGCTTTAAGCCCTTCTAGGCATGACAGAGCCCGAACAGTGTTGTAGGCACTGAATTTTGTCTTACAGTGTTGTGGGCGCCGCCATAAGCCCTCGGATGCGGATTCTGACACAAGCATGCGACAACCACTACAATCTAGGAGGGAACTCACATCATCTATAGTAACAAACATATGGTCACTTCCCCGTTTGCTCCCCGTAGGGTCATGGCTCGGCACCCTGGCATGCCGCACCATCCGCCAGAGTAGGATGGGACACGACCACTTGCTGAATGAAGCCAGAGCATGGCCCTATTAGGATCGACAAATGTGCTATCCTTGGCACTATCTGCCATGTCAGCAGGGCAGGCTCAAGGGAAAAGGAAGACCCGGCACCTTCGAAGGACCTTCTCTACCTCTGGTTTTTTCCTCTTTCTCCCATCATAATCCCTGCTCCCCCTTAGTCTATAAAAGGGAGGGCAGGGCACCCCACTAAAGGGATGGATCAATTCCACACCCAACACATCACATAACACACAGCCAAGCAGCAACTGAGCTGTTGGCATCCTTTTGACCCTTCCATCAAAGACTTGGGACCTGTCCCTCTCTCGACCGTTTGTACCCCCTACTACGAACCTTTTTTAGTGCTAATAACATGAGCAGCAGCAAACTGGACGTAGGGACATTCTGCCCAAACCAGTATAAACCTTGTGTCCTTTAGCACACCATCTGGGCCTAACGCGCAACAAATATAAATTTACTAGTTGGTGTTTACTTGAAACACCGACATCTGGATTGTCAATGTAGTTTGTCGGAAGGTCAAAACCGGTCATACATTACCCTACATAAGATACACAAGTAGACAAAACAAGTGTAAGCCCATTTGAGCAGAGGTCAATGGTTATTTTGATCACATCAATAAGTATAAGTTTATCAATACTTCCTTTGTCTAGCTACCTTTCCCGACAACAGCACCAGAAATGCTTGTTGGTATTTATTAACTTGTCACTTATTTTAATAGCCACCTATTAATTACCTACATCTCCTAACATTACTTTACTAGGTTATCATCCCTAGTGATGGTGCTAGAGATGCTTGTTGGTGCTACCTAGCATCACTACTAGAATGATACTAAGTAGTTCTTTATCATCTTATGTGACTAGAAAGAATATATAGATATGAATGAAAAAGGATCTGCAAGTGCACAGATAATATACCATTGTAGCACTTCACCCGAGAGTATTCTAGGTATTGTTATTTATATTTTTACCACATGGAAGGTCTAGTATTGACAAGTATTGATAACTTATACTATTGATGAAGAAGTAAACCATAACCAATATTCAACTCACAACAGGGGTAAGTCATACGATAAGATATATAATAAGTATTGATCAATGATAATGATAAATTACTCAGAGTACTTCTTTCTATGGCATTAGCATGGTCATATAGAATATTAGAGGAATAATTCCTAAGTCATCCTTAATTACAAGTCAAAGCATACATTGATTAGTGCAATTACACCTAGTAATCATGGCTAAGATCATCTTCATATCTACACATAAGGGATATTACTAGGGAAGAGTAAGAACAAAGCTTATCTTCCTTCGTAATCAGATCCTACATGCTACCAACATCAGGGAGTGGACTACAAAGGACTCAATGTAACACCCTAAAATTTGCATGTTTTTAAAATAGTTTAAAATGATTTATTTATGCATTTTGTGAGCATTTAAACTTAGAAAAATAATAAAATTTGTTAAAATTAAAATCAACTATAAGGTCTAGCTACATGTTTATGCATACATGTTGCTGCATATTCATTTTGTGATGATTGGGTTTGATCAAAATTTCAAAAGAAATTAAATTAGATTTGAATTTGGATTTGAAAATGTGTTCAAGAAAAAGAAAAGGAATTTTTTTCTTTGTTTTCTTTCTCCCTCTCACAGATTTGGCATGCTCGGCCATGTTTTTCCCGTGCAGTCTAGTGTGCCCCGCCGGCCCATTTCTCCCTCCCGCAGTGGTAAACCGCCGGCCCATTTCTAGCCTGCTTGGATCTCGCCGAGTAGAAGCTCGACGCCGCCGTGCTCGCCTTGCCGCTCCACCGCCACCGTAAACCGTTTCTGAGCTTCGCTTTGGTTTGCTCATGCCGCGTCACCATTGCTTATAGGAACTCCACTGCCTTCTGTCCCAAGCCACGTGCCGCTTCCATCCAGTCCTCACCGTTGTAAGTTGTCATGGTGAGTTCGCCGTCTTCCCCTCTTTCCCCCTTGTACTTTTTTTGAGTCAAACTGAGCCCTGTAGTTCCCTAGTCAGTTTCGTCGGTGAGCTCCTTTGCCGCCGGCCATGGAAGCCTCCGCTCCCAGCACTGTTCTGGTCGATAGCCTCTCTCTCTTCCTTCCCGTTTCTAATCTGAACCATCCAACTTAGATCTAATGGCTTAGATCTCACCGTACCCTTTCGCCTGCTACTTTTGCTAAAGGGACCCCCTGTATTATATAAATTGAACCCGCAGTCTATAGTATATTCACATAATACGTTTTCTCTTACAGAAAGCGTAGAATTCCCCTATTAGATTCAAAATATGTTTTCCTTATTTACATATTTGCCACTAATTTTGTTTTGCCATAAAATCTTTGTTTTAACTCCGATTTGATCCATTCAAGATTGTGTTAGATTCGTAATTACGTAATCTTTTGAAATTCAAGGTTAGATTTAATTTATTATTTTATTAAAGGAAATCTTGTTTAATTCATAAATTCTTTGTTTTAGCTCAGATTTTCGTGATCTTCATGTCTGTGTGTTCGTAGCGAGACATAGATTCATTTTACAAACTTTTCATCTTGATTTTATGTTGTCGGTGTACTGTTCTAATCTATAGTCTTTGTTTGCTATGCATGATTGCTCTGGATGCTTGTATGTTGCTGTGATTATCGAGTATAGACGGTGAGCAATTCGTGGGTCATCAAGTGTACTACTTTGATGAGCAGGATCCGTAGGAATACTTTGATCAAGGCAAGTATAGCATGGGACCATCCTTGTTACCTATTCACTTTAATAATCAATCCATATTTTCATGTGTCACCTTGATAAGGATTTCCTAGAATTGTACTTATGCCTTGACTCCTATGGGATATGCATTGGGTAGCTTTGCTAGTGCTCAACTAAACCATGATCTTGTAACTTGACTAATGGTATATGCAATAAACATTAAAACATGACTTTTTAGCAACTTGGAAAAAGGGGGCTGGAGTGTTTAGCTACTTTCTAAATGCTTTAGATTCCTCTCCCTAAGGACTTATCTATAAGGGATCATCCAGAACTTACAGTACAGCTGTGAGGGCCACATGGCTCTGTCTTTAGTCAAGTATGAGGATGTCTTCTAGCTTGTTAGTGGTTACCTTTGTGGAGCAAGAGGGGCTTGCCAAGATGGGTATAGGACAACCTCTACTCTTATGTGTATAGCCATGAAGGACTTGTGCCATTCGACAGGGGGATTCCTATATCTGCTTGCCAATTAGAAACCTAGCGGCCCTAACTTGTTAGACAAACCTTTGAAAGGCTTGATAGTGTACCCTGCCTGCTCACCTTGGAAGTGTTTTGGGAGTTATAAACTCAGGCATATAGGTATCATGACTCACAGTGAAAGTGTACAACCTCTGCAGAGTGTAAAACTATTATAATAGTCGTGCTCACGGTCATGAGCGGCCTTGGAACCCTTATGGAATAGATGATCACTATTAAGTAATTATTTTTGCTATATATTACTCATGTTTACATTGATCATGTGTTTTACTTTGGGATTAAAACAACTTGTTGCTACTCTTATGCTAAAATTATGACAACTAAAAGCTAAATGTTGTTAAACCTATGTCAAGCCTTTGAGCCTCATGAACCCCAGTTACACTTGTTGAGTACGAGATGTACTTACGCTTGTTTATTTTTATTATTTGGATAAAAATCTCAGATGGGTAACAGATTGCAATGGTAATGATGACTTTCCTAAGAATTACTAGACTTGTGGTCAACCAGTTAACGTCCTTACGCTATGGAGCTTCCACGAGAGAGTTATCTTCATACTTCCGCTGTATTTATGTGAAGACTATGTCTTATTATTCGTTATGTAATAAATGTAACACCTCTGGTGTTTTGACCTAATACTAAAATTTGACATGTCATCATGTGCATTGCAAAGCATTCATATAGTATAAAGTTTTGAATGCATTCACTATATAAGCTTTATTTCATAATGTTGTTATTTCATGTGATGTGTTTCAAAAACCCTAAATAAAGATCATGACCACAAGGGTCAAATTTCATGTGATCATGTGAGGCCATGTGTCATTTGACTCAAATAACCCTAATGGGCCATGTTACTGGTCAAAAATCAAAATCCAAGTAAAAGGAAGACAAATCAAATTTGAATTCATTTTCAAATTATAAAAGTCCTTTTTGCCCCTTTTGACTAATTCAAAATCCATGAGGAATTTGGGGTTGAGGCAAAAAGCAAAGTTGGAGATTATTTTATGTAGATCAACTTTGGTATTCAAAGTTTTTCAAGTTTACATATAAAATTTGGAGTAATTTTGAAATGATTCAAATCTTTAAATGTACCCCAAATTTGGATTTCAAAATGGAGGCAGAATTTGAAAATGTTTCTTAAACCAAAGTTGTAGTACTTGAAAAGTTGAGCAACTTTTATTTTTGGAGATTTTCAACTTCTATAGAAAGTTTGAGAGTAATTTGAAAAATGGACTCAGTGGCAATTCTGTGAATATTTCAAAAATCAACCGGAACAGGACAACACCTCCCTGCTCGCCACCGAGCTGTCGCCGCCGATTGATTTTCACCGCTTGCTCGCACGGTGACACGCCGATGTCACCGTGGCGAACTCGCTCGTGCGCTGTCGACGCCGAACGCCTCCTTTCCCGCTATAAAGAGGAACACCCGCTGGTCGCCGTGCCCAGTTTTCATCCCCTGTTTTGCCACCACCGCTGCTGTCGTGCTCCGCTCCACACCGTTGCTTCAGCCGCGTGACCCTTGCCAAAATTGGGCGTGCCACAAGTTCCGTCTTTCCCTTGTTCACCTGTTGGAGCCAGCCACAGCACCTTGTCGCACCGGAGTGACCGAGCAACCTCGTCTTCCTCGCGTCCGGTCAGTGCGCCGCCGAGCTCGGTCACACCGTGGCCAGAGCTTTCCGGACAGGTTCTCCTTCAACCAGATAGCATCTGAGAATCGTGGTGAGTCACTGATCACGACCTTTCTGCCTATTTAGTCGCTACAATGCTGTTGACGTCGATCCACGGGATCGCCGACGAACTTTGCTCGGGTTGTCGCCATGTGCGTGGCCATGCTCGTTAGGAGCCTTGCTTTGTTCGATTAGATGTTGTGTCGTGTTCTCCTGAGTGAGGGGAAACCATAGGTGCCTTCACCGTGGTCGGAGAAGCTCCTGATCGCCGCCTCCGTTTCACCGGAGCCCGCCGTGCCGCTGTCACCGTCGCTGTGCTCGCCATCGGTCATCTCAGCTTCCACCGGCTACCCCAGAGTATGCGCGGGGTTGGGTAGAGCGCGTAGGTGCCAACCGCGTCGCAGGAGACCTCGCCGTCGGCGAATTTTGGCTGGCCAGAGCAGATCAACGCCACCGTGTGCCCTGTTGGTGTCACTGACATGCGGACCCAGGGTGTCAGTGAAGCTGAGGAAGAAGAACAGTGGAAATTGTTATTTTCTGATTTTTGAATAGTGCAGCAATTTTTCAATTTTGTAGGAATTTATTTACACATCCAAAAATTCTGAAAATTTGTGGGTAGCTTCTGTACATGATCTAGTATGTTTTAAAAATTTGAAACATGAAATTTGAATAAATTTTTAATGTTCAAATATTCAGTCCATTAATTAATAAATGCAATTTCCATGATTTTTGTAAGTCACTATATAACTCCAAAAATTATGAAATTTGTTTTGGTACACTAATTTGTCATGAGGAAGCTTACATAAAAATTTGAGCTTAATTGGACAAAGTTTATTTTATACCTAATGTAGACTTAATTATTTAATTAATTATTCATTTAATTAATGTTTAATCAATTATGATTTGTTTGACTTTAGAATTGATTGTTGACCTTGGGTCATTAACTTATAATGATCCTTAGTACCTTAATTAGTATTTGAACTCATACTTAATTTGTAATTAGTAAATCTTAATGACATTTCATGTGATAACGAAGGTCATTAACAAGTTAATTCGTCAAAACCCTAAGTGTTGATTAGTGTTGGATCTTGTTTTGGTCATGTTTTGTGACTAGTAGGGCTTCAGGATCCCTTTGGTCAAGTCACATGTATGGTTCTTAATGGTAGGATTGCAAGTTGGTTTTGTTGGCTTGCAACTGTACCATGAAATAAAGTCATTTGCGGGTGTTTTTACATTTCATGTACCGTGAAAGCATCATGTTTACATTATCATCATGTTAAAGCATATGTTATCATTTCATGTAGAACCCGAGAACGAAACGATTCTTGTTGAGCAAGTTCTGGAAGAATCCCCCATTGTCACGGGATTCGATAATTGTGGTACTGATCTAGAACCTGAGATCGTCAACGAAGGCAAGCCTCGGTTTATGCATTAAGCCATCACCTTGTTACTTTGAAAAGTTTATCACCTATGTTACTTACTGCATTAAGTTGATTACTTTAAATGTTACCTACTTGATGCATTACCTACCTTGTTACTTGTTTACCATCCTTGAAGATGTTTTCATTTACAAAGGCGTAGATTGCTTAGTATGCTTTATGGTAGGCTTTCAAAGTAAAAGTTTCGATATAATCAAAGATGGCATACTGGCCAAAGAAAGAAAGAATATAGAATGAACTAGAGACTTGTCGGTTAACTTATCTTGAATGTAGGGTAATGTTGCCGTCTATGTCACTTAAAGGCCACTCATTGTGGATCTTTTGAACGAGACACTTTGTAGTACTAATCACATACTCCGGTAAGCCTACTTCGGCTAATCCGATACTAAGACGAATGCCCGCGCACTGGGAGTGGAGAGATGGCGGGAGTAACGTGTACCCTCGTGGCTGGAATGTGGCCGGATTTGAGGTGTGCTATACTCTCGGGTGACGTGGAGACGGCTTAGTATGGGAGGATCTGGTAGCGAGGTTGATATATGCAAGATTAAGTTCTACATATGTCATGTGATAAGGAATTCTCAGCTAGGACTTGAATCAATTCGAATTGCCGGTGCTCCACGGATATGGAGACTCGATTCATTACAGAAGCAATGCAGGACTGGTGAAATACTAAAATATGAGAAAAGAATGGAATGAGAAGGAATGAAATATGGGAAATGCACATTTAGTTTGAGATAAAGAACTAAAAGGACTTAGGGGTAAAATTTGAGAATAGGATAAATATAGTAAGCTTTTGTCAAAGGACTTGAATTTTGCTACATCCTTACCTTGTCCCAAACCCCTGCATCTCTAAAGTCTTACACCCCGTTACATCGGGTTAGTCTTGTTGAGTACCTTTGTACTCAGGGTTTGTTAACCCTTGTTGCAGGTGAGTCGCATGCGCAGGCTTGTTTTGGTCCCTGCTGCATGTCTGTGTTTGAAGTCAATGACGATGAGGAGTGATGAATGGCCTTTGGACAAGGCACTAGTTTGTATGATAAATAAAGTTAATGTAATATTATCTCGCTACTATGGTCGTATAACACTTATGGTATTGTAAGTTTGAAAACAACTGGTTTGTAATTATGTTATCTTAAGACTTCCGCTATCATTTACTCTGGTATATATTTAAATAAACTATTGTAATCTGCAATGACTGTGATTGGGATCCTGTTTGAAAAGAGAATCGTGGATGATTTGGGTTTCCCGAGGACACCCGACAGACCTGTTGAGTTGTTGGGAACTCATGTACGCTATCCAAGGTCTGTTAAGACAACGATAGGTGCATGTGGGCCCGATTCCTTAGGAGGTTCTGCCACAGTTGGTATCAGAGCAGTTCCCATCTAAGATCATTGTAGGTTACTTTGGAAAACCTTCAAAATGATTTGGATCAAAGAAAGTAAATTTGATATTTTAAAGTTTAAATTTCTTTCTTCTTACCTTTGATCTAGACTCGATCCTGACTTATTTGAAAAGTTTGTGGCGGATAATATGATTAGGTTTGTCCTATGTATTATGAAAATCTAGTACTTATGATTATATTAATCTTTTGTACTTAGATTCGTAAGATCGATTCATGCATCATGCTTGAGCACCTTGCATTATAATTCCCCTTAATAGTGGTTGGGTAAGTAATGTCAATCCCATTCTTGCTAACCTCCGTTATCCTCAAGCTATTCTTATAGTCCTACTCTAGATTCTACAGGCTATGGCAAAGACCAAGAAAACCACACGCAAGTCCACCGGACCTCATGGAGTCCTGCGTCACCAATTGGCACTAAGAAATCATGAGCTTGGTGAAGGAAGTTCCAAGAACCTAGGAGAGGAAGGATCTTCAAGCAACCCCGCCAATGTTGAGAACCTTAACAAGGAGCTCAACACTCTTCGTCGAGCTCATGCTAGAGATCAAGAGGAGTTGGCAGAAATGCAAAGAGGTATCACCATGACCATGGAGCTGCGGAATGAAGCCTAGACACGAGAAGATGCGGCCAATGAACGCGTCAATGAGTTGGAGTTCTATGTAGAAGACCTAGAGATGGACAATGCCATTCTTCATGAGAATGTCCATATGATGTATGCTTAACTTCATCCTCCTCATGGGGATGGTGAAGTTACCGATGAAGAAATAATTGTAGATCCAGGAGATGTCAAGAATGAAGAAGAGGAGGAGGATCCTGAGGAGTTAGTGTACTTCTCAGATGAAGATGAGGTTTCGTCCGATACAGGCATGGATGCCGAAGACTAAAAGCTTGGAGTAGTAGTAGTTCCTTTACTGCTTTCCTAGAAAACCAGGGTTGTCTTGTGGGATACAAGACATGTAATATAAATAAGAACCCTTTGTAGCATGCAACCTTTTAAAAGCTTTCAATAAAGAATAATGTAAGTAAATGTGTTTCTCTAACAGATGCCTCGTCCTATCACCCGAACTGGTGCTAGTGGCTCGCATGACGATGATGAGTGTCCAAATCCTCCACCAATGCCCTCGACTATGGCAGATGCCATAGCTGCACTCGTCAACGCAACGGCAGAGAATGCCAGGCTGTTAAGGGAGTTGGCGCAGAACCAGCAGGCACCATACCCTAATCGTGGCCGTCGTAATAATGGAAACGACAAGTCAACCTATGTGGATTTTACTGACACACGTCCGCCTGTATTCTCTAAGGTAGACGAACCTTTAGAAGCTGATGATTGGCTTAGGACAATAGAGCAAAAGTTCGAGCTGATCCACTGTACTGAGGTTCAAAAACCAAGGTTTGCGGCACAGCAACTCTGAGGAGCTGCTGGTGCCTGGTGGGCAAATTTGGTAGCAGTACAGCCCGCTGGTCACTAAATCAACTGGAGGGAGTTCAAGGATGCCTTCAGGGCACATTATATTCCAGACGGTGTGATGACCATGAAGTTGGAAGAGTTCTTGGCTCTTAAGCAAGGGGAGCACCCGGTGATGTAGTATGTTGGGCGTTTCAACCACCTATCGCAGTATGCTATTGAGTATGTGAATACTGACAGGAAGAAAAAGAATCATTTTCTTAGAGGCTTGAACACTAAACTTTAGACAATGATGGCAGACTGTGGTAATGCAACTTACCATGAGATAATCAACATTGCTATCGCTTCAGAAGAGAATTACCGCCGACACAAAGAGGCGAAGAAGAAGAAAATATTTGCTTCCGGATCATCAAGTGGCAAGCGTCAGAAGATAGTATACCATCCTCAGAATCATGGCCGTACGCCATTCCGCCCACAACAAGGCCAAAGCAGGCAGCAAATCTTCATTCGCCCTGCAACTAATACGCCTTATACTCATCAAGCACCACAGCAGCAGAACAATGCAATAATGCAAACCGCAATGCTACTCCCCAGAATCACAATTTTCCATGCTATAATTGTGGTAAACCCAGGCATTTTTCCCGAGAATGTCCGTATCCTAGGAAGAACAATCTTGATGCAACCAAAGCCCCTGTTAATCAAGCTCAAAATCAGTACAAGGGCAATGCTCAGAACCATCAAAAGGGTCCGGCTGAGAAGAAAACTGGAAGGGTATTCTATACGCAAGTGGAATCTATTCTAGAAGGAGAACCACTTATGATGGGTATGTTTCCCATTGCTAAGCATCCTGCAATTACCTTATTTGATTCTAGTGCATCCCATACATTCATCAATCGTACATTTGTTGTGAAGCATGGGATAGCTATTGGGGAAACAAAAGAACCCTATCATATACAGTCGCCTGGGGGATGAATCTGTACAAGGGAGGTAGTTTAGCATGTACCTATTGATTTGGGAGGATATGAGTTCCCTACCAATATGCTGATATTAAAGGATCAAGATATAGATGTGATCCTTGGTATGAACTGCCTAACTCAACACGGGGCTATCATAGATGTCCTGCGTAGAACAATAAGGGTAAATGCACCTGACAGCAAAACCCAACTTCTCATCCAACTTCCTTTTCCTAAGAGTATAGTGGAGACAGTATGTGCAACTATTGTTGAAGGAGCCGAGGAAATTTCAGTGGTATGTGAGTTTACGGATGTCTTTCCCGATGACCTACCTGGTCTGCCACCAGACCGAGACGTAGAGTTCAGAATTGATCTGAAACCAGGGATAGCACCAGTGTCTAGAAGAGCATATAGGATGCCACCGAAAGAATTAGTAGAATTAAAAATGCAACTACAAGAGTTGTTAGACAAGGGTTTCATTCAACCCAGTTCATCACCTTGGGGATGTCCTGCTATTTTCATGAAAAAAGGACCAAACCTTAAGGTTATGTGTTGACTATAGGCCATTAAATGAAGTCACCATCAAGAACAAATACCCCTTACCCCGAATTGATTTACTTTTTGATCAACTTGCGGGAGCTAAGGTATTCTCAAAGATAGACTTAAGATCAGGCTACCACCAGATTAAGATCAGACGTGAAGATGTGCCGAAGACAGCATTTACTACCCGATATGGTTTATATGAGTATCTAGTCATGTCTTTTGGGCTAACCAATGCCCCGGCTCATTTCATGTACCTGATGAACTCAGTTTTTATGCCTGAGTTAGATAAGTTTGTCGTGGTGTTCATAGACGACATTCTTATCTATTCTAAGAGCAAAGAGGAACATGCGGAACATCTCCGTATTGTTCTACAAAGGTTAAGAGATCACCAACTATATGCCAAATTCAGCAAATGTGCATTTTGGTTAGAGGAAGTACAATTTCTGGGTCATGTACTATCTGCTGAAGGTATAGCTATTGATCCGAGCAAGGTAGAAGAAGTCCTTAACTGGAGAGCACCTACAACTGTTCATCAAGTTCGTAGTTTCCTAGGGTTGGCAGGGTATTACCGTCGGTTTATCCCTGACTTCTCCAGAATTGCGAAGCCAATTACTAGATTGCTGAAAAATCAAACTAAGTTGGTATGGTCAATAGAATGTGAAGAGGCCTTTCAGACATTGAAGAAGTTGCTGACAACTACACCAGTATTAGCACAACCTAATATCGAGAGGCCATTTGATATCTATTGTGATGCATCAGGAATTGGTATTGGCTGTGTTCTTATGCAAGAAGGCAGAGTCATAGCATATGCTTCCAGACAACTCAAGAAGCATGAAGAACATTATCCCACCCAAGATCTTGAATTAGCTGCTGTTGTCCATTCACTGAAGATTTGGCGACATTATTTATTGGGCAATATATGTCATATCTATACGGATCACAAAAGTTTGAAATACATCTTCACCCAGTCAGAGCTGAATATGAGGCAAAGAAGATGGTTGGAACTTATTAAAGATTATGATTTAGAAGTGCACTATCATCCGGGCAAGGCTAATGTGGTTGCCGATGCCCTGAGTCGCAAGAGTCATTGTCATTGCTTGATTGTAGAATCGATGCAACGAGCATTGTGTCAAGAGATAGAGCATCTGAATTTACAAATCATAGAACAAGGTTCCCTGTCCAATATTGTAGTTGAGTCTACTATCAAAGATCAGATCATTGCTGCTCAACAGAAAAGTAAGGGCATAGCCCATATTAAGGATAAAGTCAGAATTGGAAAACCAACATGTTTCAAGATTGATGAATCAGATGTCGTATGGTTCAAGGATAGATTGGTAGTACCCAAAAATCCGGAGCTACGAAAGCAGATTCTTGATGAAGCTCATTCTACAAGATACTCCATTCATCCGGGTAGCAACAAAATGTATCATGATCTGAGAAAGAGATATTGGTGGACCAAAATGAAAATAGAAATAGCTCAATATGTGGCCAAGTATGATATTTGCCAGAGAGTCAAAGCAGTTCATATGAAGACTGCAGGTCCATTACATTCGTTGCCAGTTCCATCTTGGAAGTGGGAAGATATTTGTATGGACTTCATAGTAGGGTTGCCTAGGACATCTGCAGTCTATAATTCAATATGGGTTATTATTGATCGTCTAACCAAAATAGCTCATTTCTTACCAGTCAGAGATAAATATTGAGCGGAGCAGTATGCAAAGCTTTATCTTGATAGAATCTTCAGTCTGCATGGGGCACCCAAGACCATTGTCTCTGATAGAGGGTCATTGTTTATATCCAAGTTTTGGAAAAGTCTACACGAGTCTTTGGGAACTAAACTTATCCGTAGTTCTGCTTATCATCCGCAAACAGACGAACAGACTGAAAGGGTAAATCAAATTCTTGAAGATATATTAAGAGCATGTGTTCTTTCCTTTGGTGCTAAATGGGATGAATGCCTTCCCTTAGCTGAATTCTCATATAACAACAGCCATCAAGAGAGCATTAAAATGGCACCGTTCGAAGCATTGTATGGCCGTAGGTGCCAAAACACCTTTAAATTGGTCAAAAGCTGGAGAACGTTGGTTCTTTGGACCGGATGTGGTCAAGGAAGCTGAAGAGAAAGTTAAACTCATACAAGCCAATATGAAGGTAGCTTAATCCCGACAGAAAAGCTATGCTGATAAGAGGAGACGACCGCTAGAATTCAAAGTGGGAGATTTTGTCTACCTCAAGGTATCACCGATGAAAGGAGTTCATCGTTTTGGGATTCGGGGAAAGTTGCCACCCCGTTATGTAGGTCCTTTTCAGATCCAACAACGATGTGGACCAGTCGCCTATCGCGTCAAGCTACCAGATCACATGTCAGCGGTACATGATATCTTTCATGTGTCTCAGTTAAAGAAGTGTCTTCAAGTACCTGACCAAGAAATTGACTTTGGTGATGTAGAACTAGAACCTGATTTGACTTATACCGAGTACCCCATTAGAGTCTTAGATCAGAAAGATCGAGTCACTCGTAGACGTACAATCAAGTTCTACAAAGTACAATGGAATCAACACACGGAATATGAAGCTACTTGGGAGTCCGAGGATTACTTAGAAGAGAACTTTCCTGACTTCTTCGCTTCTATCTAGTTGCAATACCTTGTCTATATTGTAACTTGTTTTGCTGTTAACAGAATGGAAAACCCCCTCACTAGCCTTTTGAATAAAGTTGTGATGTGTTAGCTTGACACATTTCCTTTTCCATTACTTAGCCTTAAGTTTTAAATCTCGGGACAAGATTTCTTTAAGGGGGAAGGGTTGTAACACCTCTGGTGTTTTGACCTAATACTAAAATTTGACATGTCATCATGTGCATTGCAAAGCATTCATATAGTATAAAGTTTTGAATGCATTCACTATATAAGCTTTATTTCATAATGTTGTTATTTCATGTGTTGTGTTTCAAAAACCCTAAATAAAGATCATGACCACAAGGGTCAAATTTCATATGATCATGTGAGGCCATGTGTCATTTGACTCAAATAACCCTAATGGGCCATGTTACTGGTCAAAAATAAAAATCCAAGTAAAAGGAAGACAAATCAAATTTGAATTCATTTTCAAATTATAAAAGTCCTTTTTGCCCCTTTTGACTAATTCAAAATCCATGAGGAATTTGGGGTTGAGGCAAAAAGCAAAGTTGGAGATTATTTTATGTAGATCAACTTTGGTATTCAAAGTTTTTCAAGTTTACATATAAAATTTGGAGTAATTTTGAAATGATTCAAATCTTTAAATGTACCCCAAATTTGAATTTCAAAATGGAGGCAGAATTTGAAAATGTTTCTTAAACCAAAGTTGTAGTACTTGAAAAGTTGAGCAACTTTTATTTTTGGAGATTTTCAACTTCTATAGAAAGTTTGAGAGTAATTTGAAAAATGGACTCAGTGGCAATTCTGTGAATATTTCAAAAATCAACCGGAACAGGACAACACCTCCCTGCTCGCCACCGAGCTGTCGCCGCCGATTGATTTTCACCGCTTGCTCGCGCAGTGACACGCCGATGTCACCGTGGCGAACTCGCTCGTGCGCTGTCGACGCCGAACGCCTCCTTTCCCGCTATAAAGAGGAACACCCGCTGGTCGCCGTGCCCAGTTTTCATCCCCTGTTTCGCCACCACCGCCGCCGTCGTGCTCCGCTCCTCGCCGTTGCTTCAGCCGCGTGACCCTTGCCAAAATTGGGTGCGCCACAAGTTCCGTCTTTCCCTTGTTCACCTGTTGGAGCCAGCCACAGCACCTCGTCGCACCAGAGTGGCCGAGCAACCTCGTCTTCCTCACGTCCGGTCAGTGCGCCGCCGAGCTCGGTCGCACCATGGCCAGAGCTTTCCAGACAAGTTCTCCTTCAACCAGATAGCATCTGAGAATCGTGGTGAGTCACTGATCAAGACCTTTCTACCTATTTAGTCGCTACAATGCTGTTGACGTCGATCCACGGGATCGCCGACGAACTTTGCTCGGGTTGTCGCCATGTGCGTGGCATTGCTCGTTAGGAGCCTTGCTTTGTTCGATTAGATGCTGTGTCGTGTTCTCCTGAGTGAGGGGAAACCATAGGTGCCTTCACCGTGGTTGGAGAAGCTCCTGATCGGCGCCTCCATTTCACCGGAGCCCGCCGTGCCGCTGTCACCATCGCCGTGCTCGCCATCGGTCATCTCAGCTTCCACCGGCTACCCCAGAGTATGCACGGGGTCGGGTAGAGCGCGTAGGTGCCAACCGCGTCGCAGGAGACCTCGCCGTCGGCGAATTTTGGCCGGCCAGAGCAGATCAACGCCGCCGTGTGCCCTGTTGGTGTCACTGACATGCGGACCCAGGGTGTCAGTGAAGCTGAGGAAGAAGAACAGTGGAAATTGTTATTTTCTGATTTTTGAATAGTGCAGCAATTTTTCAATTTTGTAGGAATTTATTTACACATCCAAAAATTCTGAAAATTTGTGGGTAGCTTCTGTACATGATCTAGTATGTTTTAAAAATTTGAAATATGAAATTTGAATAAATTTTTAATGTTCAAATATTCAGTCCATTAATTAATAAATGCAATTTCCATGATTTTTGTAATTCACTATATAACTCCAAAAATTATGAAATTTGTTTTGGTACACTAATTTGTCATGAGGAAGCTTACATAAAAATTTGAGCTTAATTGGACAAAGTTTATTTTATACCTAATGTAGACTTAATTATTTAATTAATTATTCATTTAATTAATGTTTAATCAATTAGGATTTGTTTGACTTTAGAATTGATTGTTGACCTTGGGTCATTAACTTATAATGATCCTTAGTACCTTAATTAGTATTTGAACTCATACCTAATTTGTAATTAGTAAATCTTAATGACATTTCATGTGATAACGAAGGTCATTAACAAGTTAATTCGTCAAAACCCTAAGTGTTGATTAGTGTTGGATCTAGTTTTGGTCATGTTTTGTGACTAGTAGGGTTTCAGGATCCCTTTGGTCAAGTCACATGTATGGTTCTTAATGGTAGGATTGCAAGTTGGTTTTGTTGGCTTGCAACTGTACCGTGAAATAAAGTCATTTGCGGGTGTTTTTACATTTTCATGTACCGTGAAAGCATCATGTTTACATTATCATCATGTTAAAGCATATGTTATCATTTCATGTAGAACCCGAGAACGAAATGATTCTTGTTGAGCAAGTTCTGGAAGAATCCCCGGTTGTCACGGGATTCGATAATTGTGGTACTGATCCGGAACCTAAGATCGTCAATGAAGGCAAGCCCCGGTTTATGCATTAAGCCATCACCTTATTACTTTGAAAAGTTTATCACCTATGTTACTTACTGCATTAAGTTGATTACTTCAAATGTTACCTACTTGATGCATTACCTACCTTTTTACTTGTTTACCATCCTTGAAGATGTTTTCATTTACAAAGGCGTAGATTGCTTAGTATGCTTTATGGTAGGCTTTCAAAGTAAAAGTTTCGATATAATCAAAGATGGCATACTGGCCAAAGAAAGAAAGAATGTAGAATGAACTAGAGACTAGTCGGTTAACTTATCTTGAATGTTGGGTAATGTTGCCGGCTATGTCGCTTAAAGGCCACTCATTGTGGATCTTTTGAACGAGACACTTTGTAGTACTGGTCACATACTCCGGTAAGCCTACTTCGGCTAATCCGATACTAAGACGAATGCCTGCGCACTGGGAGTGGAGAGATGGCAGGAGTAGCGTGTACCCTCGTGGCTAGAATGTGGCCGGATTTGAGGTGTGCTGTACTCTCGGGTGGCGTGGAGATGGCTTAGTATAGGAGGATCCGGTAGCGAGGTTGATATATGCAAGATTAAGTTCTACATATGTCGTGTGATAAGGAATTCTCAGCTGGGACTTGAATCAATTCGAATTGCCGGTGCTCCACGGATATGGAGACTCGATTCATTACAGAAGCAATGCAGGACTGGTGAAATACTAAAATATGAGAAAAGAATGGAATGAGAAGGAATGAAATATGGGAAATGTACATTTAGTTTGAGATAAAGAACTAAAAGGACTTAGGGGTAAAATTTGAGAATAGGATAAATATAGTAAGCTTTTGGCAAAGGACTTGAATTTTGCTACATCCTTACCTTGTCCCAAACCCCTACATCTCTAAAGTCTTATACCCCGTTACGTCGGGTTAGTCTTGTTGAGTACCTTTGTACTCAGGGTTTGTTAACCCTTGTTGCAGGTGAGTCGCATGCACAGGCTTGTTTTGGTCCCTGCTGCATGTCTGTGTTTGAAGTCAATGACGATGAGGAGTGATGAATGGCCTTTGGACAAGGCACTAGTTTGTATGATAAATAAAGTTAATGTAATATTATCTCGCTACTATGGTCGTATAACACTTATGGTATTGTAAGTTTGAAAACAACTAGTTTGTAATTATGTTATCTTAAGACTTCCGCTATCATTTACTCTGGTATATATTTGAATAAACTGTTGTTATCTGCAATGACTGTGATTGGGATCCTGTTTGAAAAGAGAATCGTGGATGATTCAGGTTTCCCGAGGACACCCGACAGACCTGTTGAGTTGTTGGGAACTCATGTACGCTATCCAAGGTCTGTTAAGACAACGATAGGTGCATGTGGGCCTGATTCCTTAGGAGGTTCTGCCACAGAAACAGTGAAGACAAGTGGAACAAATAAAATGGCGTGGACTAGGGTTTGATGAATACAAAGGAAGCTCAACAAGACTTAGAGATGTTCACAGATTATGATGAAAAACAAAGAAAAAAACACAAACTGGACTAAAAAATGAACTAAAACCAGCAACCAGAACTTGACCTAGGGCACAAACTCAACAACATGAAACAAAGATGAAATTGCATGGCACAATGAGGCTATAGGACAGGAAATATGTGGTAGTGTATATTTTTTTTGCTTTTTGTGGACTATAGGTAATGCAAAAATAGTAACAATCTAAAGGGAAAACAAAGTTGTACCTAACGGGCAACAAGGGCTCTGATATCACTTGATGTAAACTAGGCCCGATCTTTCGAAAGGTATGATAGCGTCGATTGGTGGAGACTTGATGTTCATGATCTAGGCTTCGAACCAAGACTGATTCGAACCCCGTAACCGTTACACCATTGCTCCGTTGGTTATCAACCACGCGAACATGATTGACCTCGCCGAGAAGGCTTTCCTGCAAGCGAATCGAGAACATAAGCAAGAACGGGATGAACACAATCTGAAATTATAAATAAATATGAGGCTTATGAAAATAAGAAGGAGTTCAAGTCTTTATTCGAAAGGACTGATCGCCATAGGCGAACAAGATCAAGAACTGGGGCCCTGGTTCACAGCAAGCGGCCTTGGCGGCGACAGTTGCAGCAAAACGACGTCTGTTTCACGAGGAAATTAAGAACTAAACAAAACCCAAACCCTAAGGAGAGCGATGGTTGGTATTTATAGAATCTTGGGCGTCACCCCCCTGGATGCGCCCCCTAATGGGCCCAAACATGATACACGGTCCAACGGACCAAAAGATGGTGTCACAGCACCCTGATAGATTCTGGATGCTGACTTGTTTCGACGATTCCTGTTGATTCTGAAGGGATTTTGACATGAGACCAATTGGGTTGGCTTCCTTATCAAATAGCTTTCCAACCATATATAGATCATCGAAAACGGAGTCCGGATGCGTCCTGAGTGACCAGTTTAAGGTAGACTGATCCTAGATGCCGAGATGGACTTGAACTTGATTTGGACCTCCACCTTGGTGACTCAAACTGGATGAGCTTTAGGCCTCCTTCTTGCTTAGGACACCCTCACTGATCTCCTTGGTCTCCATATGGTTCTCCAAGCATGGTCATATGTATAGAGGTCATGTCCTCATCATCTGTCTTCTCAAGGGTGATGGCTCTGGATGAGGAGGGAAGTGATCTCTATTGGGAGATGGTGAGTGATCATCGCGGGTGGGCGAAGACTCATAGTCATCCTCATCATTAGAGGACAATTGATGGTCAAGCTTAATGAAGCGATTGCGCTAGGCCACTTGAGAGCCCTTGTTTTGACCAAGTTTCGGCCTGTCTTCCGCTATGGGATACTCAATGGGTATCTTGTTATACTTCTTATCAAGTATTCTATCAATGGTGACGTGAGCGTACTCCAGTGGAATTGGGCGGCCATTAATTGTCCTGTCTCCCATAGGCTAGGCTTGGCTGAGCGCCACCTTGTCCTTTGTCCATTCCTGACGGATGTACAACCTGACATTAATGGGTTCAGTGATGTCATCCACCGGATGAGGCACATTCACCTCTTCTTCGTCGAGCGGGGTCGATCCGCAGCTGTTGCAACCCCTAAACTGTGGGCTAAAGGCAGTAGGAGTAGGGTTTTATGATACTACTGACCCCTTGGACATCAAAATTTGCTCAACTCACACTTAAATGGTCGCCTCAATCCTTCCATTCTGTCTTCCATCTCTTTTAGTCTCCTCAAATACTCTGCCTCCTGTTCCACTCTACCCCTTGAGCGGCTCTAGTAAGTGTTAGATTCTTGGGGGAATGCTAGTTTCCAAGGAACAACACCGGTTCCTCTAATGCGACCAGGGTGCTCCTTGGTTCCGGGTGCTTGGGTGAGCACGTCTTTCTCCCTATTAGAAGTGCGAGTCCCTTGCCTCACCTCCTCAGTTACCTAGGAGATCCTCTAGATGAGTTCGCTCATGGGTTGATTTGAGGAGCTAAAGCTCCCATCCTCTGCGTGCCATACATTTCTTCCCATATAGTATAATATCGATCTGGGCTCCCAACCGACGGTCTCAACCTGAACGCCTTCCTCAGTAAGGCGATCCATCTTTTGAAGTTCTACTTCAAATTCTGGCATCTTTTTGGCATAGCCACGAGAGCCAAGATGATGAGGATTCGTCGCTTTCTACGAATTCTCCTTATTCTTCCTGCTCAGTTCTAAGTACTCCCTGGATAACCTATATTCCTTGAAATCCTACCAGAAGTCCTTTTGCTTGCTAAACTGTCCACCATCAAAATCTGGCTCTTTATTTTGGAGGACAAAATTCTTGTACAATGTCCCCTTGAAATTCTTGAAGCATGTCCCCATGATTTCTTTTGCTTTTTTCTTGACTAACTCCCTATCATACTTGGCTGGGAAAGTGAAATACTCTGGGATCTTGACATCCCATATGTAATCCTTCTCGCTTTTGGGAACCCTCCACCGGTCATTATCTTTTCCAATCCACTTCCTATACTTAATCAGGATGAAGTCCCTAACAAGTAACCTGAGGATAGTCTTGTATTTGGTCAAAGCTATATGCGGTGAGAGTGGATCCCCAAATTCATTGAACTTAGTAATGTGCCAGTGTGCATTCCTACCAATAGGAATCTTTGACATGCCCGCTTGGATCTGACCTTCCTGCTACCCGAACCCTCTAGCTCCTCGATCGACGGAGGCTCCTATTAGAGACACCATGTAAGCTATGACCCTCTCAATTGATTAGAGTGTGTGGCTACATAGTCACATGATACCAAAGTTACCTAGCCATCTTGGTCATTTTGACCCAGATCGAGCAGGTCGGGCGAGGTCCATGGCTGCTCGTTCTCACCGAACTGATTGACACCATCACCATATGTCGGATCATGCGACTCTTCCATCCCAGCAATATCAGTCGCTTCTTGTTGTCGATCTGTTCTTCGGCGACGGGGTAACAGGCGATGATGAGTCATGGCTGTGACATGATCGTGGTTAGTTTTGGCCATGAACAACTACTAATAGCATATTTTCATATATATATAATATGTTTAATGCAAAGTCTAATAATAAGTCCACATACAACAAAGTCAAATAATAACATATGTTCACCTAGAACAAATTCATTGTTTGATTGACCACATACAACAAAGTCCACCTACTGTTCTATGAAACTATGCCTACATCAACTTTCAAATAAGAAAAGCGATGACCATAGCTATAAATAAAAGCATGACATCTTTCCATGACCAAGGAGCAATTCTCCTAATCTTCACATCTCTGGCGGGTGGCTTCTCTTCGATCTCCAGTGCCAGCGGATGGCCATGGTTTGCATTCATTGGACCATAGTAGGCCGGTTGCCCATGGTTTGCAAAGTAGGCCGGATGACTATAGTAGGCCCTCAAAGCTTCAGCTTCTGTGTTGTATTTTTTGTGCAAATTACTAGGGTAGAGATTGACTTGAGCATAGCAATCTTCCTAGGTTCGATAAATCCCAAGCATGTGACCAACATGCACTATATACCATGCCATGGTTGCCTATACATTTAAGTAAATTAGGCATGTGGTAAGTGGTAATGGTAACTCACTGAACAAGAGTTATTACTCAAGTTATATGGCCAAACTAAATCTATTTAATGTTCTTTATCCTTGACATGATAAAAAATTACCTCAATAATTGGACTATTTATTATTCGGAGATCAATGTGGTTTAGTAATCATACTTGCTGCCACTGCCGAGCCAATTTTAAAAGTTGTTTTTAACTTTTTTTTTTCTGGAACAAACATCTATAGATGCCTTTTTTAAGCATGCTATACATTCCATCAGAATCAATTGACACTCTACCTATAGTGATTATACCTGTACACATTTGACAAGAATCCATTATTGATTAAGCAAGAGCAAAAAATGTTATCTAACTCTTACACAAACAGAACACTCCCTACCGTCACAAATAAGACGTCCATAGTCATTAACGTGTACCTTTGACTGCTAATTTCCATTGCTTGCAATAATTACAAAGTACAGAGATATCATAACATTATGCAACTACTATTTGAGACAAATATGCTCATATCATTGTCACATATTCAATCTAACTATGTCAAGAGGTGTTGATGATCAATGTTTAAATACTTAGACTACACACAGCACAAAAGGTCACTTAGCTGTGACTCGATGGAATAACTTGTTGGGACAACATGCAAAGAACACCAATGGTTCTTAAATAGTTTAGGGCCATGATTACTAGGTCCTCAACAAATCAGTAGGTAGCATAATCTCTTCAGGGAAAAACTAACTGGTATATGTAACAGCATGTACATACAAGGATAGCTAAACCAAGGAGTAACAACATGTAACTCAATCGAATAGGAATCGGCTGCTATTGGGAAGACAACAACCGTGGGGCATTTCATCAAACACTTAGCGGGTAGTGAGCCACACACTCACCGTGGAGGTGGGAAAGCAGCTGTCCACGTGCTCCTAAAGGCCTCAGCGGTGCTCCGGTATGGGGCGGTGGACGGCGTGGGGTGGTGCACGGGCTTTGGCGTCGAAGAAGAGGAGCGCGGGGGGTGGTGAACAGGTGCTCCGGCGTGGGGTGGTGCACGGGCATCGGCGTCGAAGAAGAAGAGCGCAGGGCTAGGAATGGCGGTGGGGGGGGGGGGGCGATGGATGGGTGCTCTAGCATGGGGCAGTGCACGGACGTCGAAGTCGAAGAAGAGGAGCGCGGGGCTGGGAACGGTTGGCACGGGGTTGAAATTTGGATAATTTCAACCCGCGCCAAGCTTTTATACCAGACCTCATCACTGTCGGTTCTAATTATAAACCGACAGTGATGGGGGCACATCACTATCGGTTATAAGTCTAAACCGATAGTGATGTAGAAATATCATTGCCGGGCCATTCTTTAAACCGGTAGTGATTGCCGTGTAGCAGTTACAGCATAAGTAAGTTGTCTTTTCCACTTCTTTCGAATACCTCCTACTGGCTTAACAGTTAATACCCCACAACTTAGCCCCCAATACTCGTGTTCAAACCCCAGGCGACACAATTTTTTTGGTTTAATTTTATAATTTATTAAGCGGTCTAAAGGTCAAAAATAAAAAAAATAAATAAACCTTGGCACATATCCTATACTAGCGCAGCGGTCAAGTCTCTGAACTCTACAGCCCGAGAACCCGAGCTCAAACCCGAGGGCTGGCATAATTTTTTTAATTTTTTATATATCACTGCCAGTTTTCAAAATAAATCAATGGTGATAACCAGCATCACTGTGGGTTTCTTCTCATCACTGCCGGTTTTTTTGAAACCGACAGTGATGTTTATATATATTAAAAAATTCTTTTATATACTGAATAAATAGAAGCATATGTATTCCTATGTCAAAATGGCTTGAAATTTTTTTGGCAAGCTTGTACACCCAAATTAAGATCCCACACATGATCTTAGGTTTTTCTAATCATTTTTTATTTATTATATTTTTCTGTGTGCTGAATGAGACAAAAGAGGGTGAATTTCATCTTGGACCAATAGATTTTTTTCATCCACCTCCACAAAATTCTTATCCCTAGGGCACATTAGAGCCTATGTAAAAGTTTGACACAATTCCGGATCTTTTCGTAGGTAGACTCAGTTCAACCTATAATTAATAGGTATCGTCGCGCGAAAATTCAATTAAACCTTAGAAAATAGCAAACCATCTTTGAAAAATCCAAAACTTGGTGTTTCCTTCACACGTGGCACGTTCAAGCCTAAGAATAATTTTGAGACCAATACGACACCAGAATATTTATGAACCACAGAAACCTTGATAACCTATGTGTATAGTCATGGTTCGATGAAAAGTCAAACGTACCTCTATGAAGCATGTATACTCCGCCTTTGTCGAAATGGCTTGAAATTTTTTTGGCAAACATGTACACCCAAATTAAGACCCCACACAGGATCTGAGGTTTTTTTGATCATTTTTTTATTTATTATATTTTTCTCTGTGCCAAATGAGACAAAAGAGGGTGAATTTCATCTTGGACCTAATAGATTTTTTCATCCACCTCCATAAAATTCTTATCCCTAGGGCACATTAGAGCCTGTGTAAAGGTTTGGCACTATTCCAGATCTTTTTGTGGGTAGACTCAGTTCAACCTATAATTAATAGGTGTTGTCGCGTGGAAATTTAATTAAACCTCAGAAAGTAGCAAACCATCTCCGAAAAATCCCAAACTTGGTGTTTCCTTCACACATGGCATATGCAAGCCTGAGAATAATTTTGAGACCAATACGACACCGGAATGTATATTTCTAGTTGCCCAACAAATATTACACGAATTACATGCATGACAATAATTAAACACACAAATCCGTACATATTAAAATTAGAACTCATTAAACTATGACCTTAAAAACCTAACTAAATAAACATTAATTACTATCAGAATCACTGCCGGGATCGATCGGGCCACGCACACTAACATGCCTTTGTAGCATGTAGCCATATATGGTAATTGGTGTCACGGATTATGTATCCGCTTGTATCGATGAAGTCCAATACCTGTATGAGTGCACTCTCTCATGCCTCACATTACCGAAATAATGGTTGGCCATAGATGTAACCTACTGAATGACCACTGCCCCTATTAGTAGTCCTTATGCAGTACTAGCATCCTTCTATAGTGAGCTGGCCGAGGTTTCGATTGCAGAAGTCCTAATCGTACCCGAGTTGCTCCGTATCTTGGTCTAGAACGGCCCGCAAGCCACATGCAGCATAGGTAAGGTCCTGTAGCGCAATCTGCATGCAGAGAAAAAGAAAAAAATTAGAAAATGTTATTACAATAATAAAAAACAAATAACCATGACTCAGGTATAAGTGACCATTTTACCATATCTGCATGGTTGTAGCTCGCAAACCATTCGCTTGCTTATAGAGCGGGGATATCACCAGCATTCAAAGCAAGTGTCTTGGAAGTGTGAGAAATCAGGCACATCATAGCAAATACGTCAAAGTGCCTCTAAACAGATGCGCACGACACTTAATTGGGCGTTTATCACGTCCGGGCTCTGTATTCCCATCCTGTGGATATGGTTCCGATGATTTAAACCTCTCATAGGGATGAAAAAACTGAGTTCACATGTCCATAGCCGACTACTTGCATTAGATGTCGTGTTCTCGATGATGTCCGAGATAAAGAACTAGCTAAGTGTTGTTCGCAACCAATCTATTGGGGATATAGTCTGCGACATATATGCATACAACAATGATATTAAACTAATTACACTTATTTGTTAACATAAAAAAACAAAAGATATTGAAAAATATTTCATACAATAGCTGGAACAGGGAACTGTGGAATGGTCACATTAG
Organism: Miscanthus floridulus; assembly: GCF_019320115.1. Lineage (NCBI taxonomy): Eukaryota > Viridiplantae > Streptophyta > Magnoliopsida > Poales > Poaceae > Miscanthus > Miscanthus floridulus. The sequence continues at coordinate 1,604 of NW_027096682.1, read as the reverse complement.
GAGCGAATGGCTCTATGGTGGGGGAGGTCCATTGTTCATACCACCTGATCGATAAAATGTAAAAAAATATGAACATAAAATATATGCACACAAAAATTCTTCCAAGTAAAATGTGGCAACATAATTAAATATAGATCGAATGCAAGGAATAAGAATATATATAAATGTAGAATGCAAAGAAACATGAATATAAATATAGATCAAATGAATATAGATAGAATATTGAGGAAGACAACATATCAATACCATTGACAAATGCAGGAGCCATGACCAAATCACGTAGAGAGAGAGTTGATGTCTTGAGAAGTAAGAGTGAAACATGAGAAATGAGACTGAGAGAGTTTATGGGTGGGTGGGATCGATGTATGTGGCCAACAGTTTGTTTTATATAGGGGGGCATGGACATCACTGCTGGTTTTTAAATAGAACCGATAGTGAAGGTGGCCTCATGTGTGCACCATTTTAGTGGACTACGATGCATAACGATATCTGTGGTTTGTTGTGAGAGGAAAATATTATATCATGGCTGATAAGGCCAGGCTGAAATCAACATGCTTGGAGAGGCTAGCTCTTGGCTGAGGGTCATTTTATAGGGGCTAGCAGTCATGGTACATTTTTATTTTTAAACTAAAGTTGTCGGGTAGGTGGAAGTAGTGATCCAACTGTTGTGGTCATGGGAGCACTGTTGGCATATGAGGAGCATCTACACATCACTATCGGTTTTAGTTTAAAAATCGACAATGAATTGGGCCTTCTATGTCGGTTTGAGCAACCGACTGTGATAGAAGCTATCACTGCTGGTTTTAAAACCAAAACCGGCAGTGAAGGGCCCTGCCACCATCTTTTAGTAAAAAAATATAAAAAAACACTGTCGGTTTGGAGCCTACCATCGTAGCCTTTTTGTAAAAAATATAAAAAAGTTTGGCCCGCCTGAGATTCGAGCGCGGGTCACGGGGTCGAGAGTGCGCGTCCTTAACTGCTAAGTTAGGATAGGGAGTTCGGTTAGAATGGTTTTATTTTTCTTCTTTTATCCCATTGTAATGCACTACTAAATAATAAATGCAAAATCAAAAAGTTTGGCCCACCTGGGATTCGAGCGCGGGTCTTAGAGTACAGAGTGCGCGGCTTTGACCTCTAAGCTAGGATAGGGAGTTTGCTTAGTTTGCTTTTCTTTGTTTATTTATTAATAGAAATAATGCAGTTAGTTTATATTCTAAATTAACACAAAAATTTGTGTCTTGATTATTTAATTCTATGATAATTAATTAATGGTCTATAATTATCAAATAATAGTGTTTGTGAACATCATCTTAATATTTGATTACATAGTCAATAATTAAATTGTAGAGATGCGCACAAAATATAAATTAGATATTTAGTACGAATTACTAATACAACATCTGCATAATGATTACATAGTTAACAATAATCTAACTATCTTTAGGTGCATCAACAATGAGGGCCTCATTGTGATCAATTCGTACGTAAGCAGGTTCGTCACCCTCTTGAAGGATAGGTAGGGGTACGTTCGCCCCGAATGGAGGCATTTCCTAATAGCCCCTATAGTCTTCTTCGTCCGTCACTCCATCGACACCAATAATCTT